>NC_069503.1:647687862-647960362 GCF_027579735.1 Bombina bombina
AGCATGGACTTTGTGCTAACATTGAACAAGGAAAGGCATACTGACAGTATGATGTGACTTTGTGATAACATACATAAAATGAGGAAAAGCGTACTGACAGTATGATGTGACTAGAGTGACTGTCACATGAAGAACATCCGGATTAGCTCCTCCAAATAAGGAAAATGGTGGTGAAATTTGGCCACTGGAAATGTTTTGCATAAACCATTACATTATAGGCAAAGCGGGCAAAATAATGAAAGTATAATGCAAATTTGTTTTATTATGTATAATTAAATAATTCACATTATAGTCACAAAGTGCATTATGCCCATGTAACAGGGGACAGACTATTGCTAAACAGACTTCATCTAAATTAATTTGCATATCTAACTTTATACTCATTTATTTGATATCGTTTTCTATTACAGAAACATGTCAAAGGGTCTATAAAGACATTACTGACCATGAAATGAGAAGATGCATAGGAGATAGCTTCACCAATCCCACACAAGAATTGTTTGTGGTCACAGATAAGCAGTTACATTTTATTCTTGTTTAAATCACCCCACTGAGTCATTTCTTTTTAAACTGTTTTTTTGTTTATACAACATTTATATATGGATGTGATAAAGCAGGGGAGTGTTTTATTTCTGTTTTATATAACATGCTTATATGGATGTGATACAGCAGGTGAGTGTTTTATTTCTGTTTTATATAACATGCTTATATGGATGTGATACAGCAGGGGAGTGTTTTATTTTTGTTTATACAACATGCTTATATGGATGTGAAACAGCAGGGGAGTGTTTGTTTCTGTTTATGCAACATGCTTATATGGATGTGATACAGCAGGGGAGTGTTTTATTTTTGTTTATACAGCATGCTTATATGGATGTGATACAGCAGGGGAGTGTTTTATCTCTTGTTTTACACAACATGCTTATATGGATGTGATACAGCAGGGGGAGTGTTTTATTTCTGTTTATACAACATGCTTATATGGATGTGATACAGCAGGGGGAGTGTTTTATTTCTGTTTATACAACATGCTTATATGGATGTGATACAGCAGGGGGAGTGTTTTATTTATGTTTATACAACATGCTTATATGGATGTGATACAGCAGGGGAGTGTTTTATTTCTGTTTATATAACATGCTTATATGGATGTGATACAGCAGGGGAGTGTTTTATTTCTGTTTATACAACATGCTTATATGGATGTGATACAGCAGGGGAGTGTTTTATTTCTGTTTTATATAACATGCTTATATGGATGTGATACAGCAGGGGGGTTTATTTCTGTTTATACAACATGCTTATATGGATGTGATACAGCAGGGGAGTGTTTTATTTATGTTTTATACAACATGCTTATATGGATGTGAGCCAGCAGGGGAGTGTTTGTTTCTGTTTATACAACATGCTTATATGGATGTAATACAGCAGGGGAGTGTTTGTTTCTGTTTATACAACATGCTTATATGGATATGATACAGCAAGTGGTTGTTTTATTTCTGTTTATACAGCATGCTTATATGGATGTGATACAGCAGGGGAGTGTTTTATTTCTGTTTTATACAACATGCTTATATGGATGTGATCCAGCAGGGGAGTGTTTGTTTCTGTTTTATACAACATGCTTATATGGATGTGATCCAGCAGGGGAGTGTTTGTTTCTGTTTATACAACATGCTTATATGGATGTGATACAGCAGGGGAGTGTTTGTTTCTGTTTATACAACATGCTTATATGGATGTGATCCAGCAGGCGAGTGTTTGTTTCTGTTTATACAACATGCTTATATGGATGTGATACAGCAGGAGAGTGTTTTATTCACTTCCCTGATCCTCCCATGATCACAAATAGAGCAGCCATGTTGGAGTTTTCTCTGTGCTTGGATAGAGCTGACCCTTTGAAAGGAATGTTCCATTTTGATAGGTGTGCTTCTTTGTGACAGGATTTTATTGCATTATCAACTAATATCAATTAAAATGTTAATGAATTATAAATCTTGTCTAAAAAGAAACATTCTTCAAACAAAGGCATGCCCCTGTCACACGAACAATAAATGAAACTCCCTTTACAATTTCAGTGCTTCAGCAACATACAACTTAAAGGGAGACTGTACCCAATTTTTTTCTTTCGTGATTCAGATAGCTCATGACATTTTAAGCAACTTTCTAATTTACTCCTATTATCAAATTTTCTTCATTCTCTTGGTATCTTTATTTGAAATGCAAAAAAGTAAGTTTAGAACCTGGGTTGTTCTTGCTGATTGGTGGATAAACTCATCCACCAATAAAAAAGTGCTGTCCAGAGTTCTGAATAAAAAAAAAGCTTAGATATCTTCTTTTTAAAATAAAGATAGCAAGAGAACGAAGAAAAATTGATAATAGGAATAAATTAGAATGTGGCTTAAAATTGCATGCTCTATCTGAATCATGAAATAAAAAAATTGGGTTCAGTGTCCCTTTAAGGTAAAACAATATATATTTCTTTAAAAGGCCATATTAGTAAAAAAATAAATACATGCTCTAATTCGTTTTAATTCATTTTAAGACCATCAACCCTGCACTAACCCACAAAGGGGTTAAACACACAGTAGAATTACCGCTTGGAACCACAGAGCACTGCTGATCCCGAGTGGAAGTGCTGCTGATCCAATCTTGAGCGCTAGTCATTTAACTAGTATTTCTGATTAGATAAGCAGCAGTTGGCGGTTTTTGCTCTGGACCACCAGTGCTCTGCAGGTACCAATCAGTACTTCCACTGTGTGTTTAAAGCCTTTGTGTGGATTAATCACACAGTAGTGCAGGGTCAATAGTCTTAAATTTACATTTAAGGATGTAATTTTTTTTTACTATTAAGGCCCTTTTAAAGGGACAATAAACACCTTGAGATGGTAATATAAAATGATAAACTGTGTGTGTGTGTGTGTGTATATATATATATATATATATATATATATATATATAAATAATATATACTTTCATTATTTATTTTGTCCCCTTTTCCTGTAATTATATTCTGAAATTGTGAGCTTTTCAGCTCCTGTTAGAAATAGAAGTGCAGAACACTGTTATATTTCACACAGCCATTGGCTGCACACTCTAGTGACAAATTTATAACTGTCTCTATTTGGCCACAGAATGGCAGCTCCCATTGTTTTATAGAAACTAAAACTTTACACTTATTTTGCTAATGTTTAAACACCAAATAAAACTTTAAAAAATACATCTACATGTTATTCTCAGACTAATCTTTTCTTTCAATGCTTCATTCTATCTAGCATTTATTTAGGGCTAGATTACAAGTGGAGCGCTAATTTATCGCGTGCCAGCAAGTGGGCAAATTTGTCCGTTTGCGGGCACGCAATAAATAACCAGCCATTAGAAGTGTCTGGTTATTGCTACTGTATGCTTGTGGTAGCAACTAGCGCTTATAAAATTAACCAGAGATCCTATCTCTGGTTAATTTTATAAATATGAACCAAATGCCCCCAAAATACAGTGTAGTGTATCTTATAAAAAAAATACAAATTGTACCATTTTTATTTTTTAATAAAATAAATGCATTAGGTAGTATTTTGGGGGTGTGATATTTGCTGCATCGCTGCGCTACTTACCCCTTTTGCTGCACTTAGATTCTGAGCTTGCATAACATTACACTTTAGTTGTAATACCAGCTAATATTAGCGGGCGCTGGTATTACTCAGTGGAGCACTAATATTGCTTGCGCGCAAGCGATATTTAGCACTCCACTTGTAATCTTGCTCTTAGTGTTTAATATCCCTTTAAATAAGCAAGCACCTCACATAGGATGGGAGTATCATAGAATAGAATACTGTCTTACTAAATGCTACTCTGTTATATCATTTTCCTTTGGGAAGGGAAGAGGGGATATGAAGATTTAGAATATGGCAAATCTAGATAGAACATTACTTTACATTTTGTAAAAGAAAAAAAAAACACAATTGAAAAGTAAATAAACTGCACACTGCGACTTTCCCTCTTTTATCTCCAAAAGTCCAGGAACACAACCAAAAATTTAAATTACAACATAGGGTATCAAATAGTCCACATTGATTTCTAGAGAAGTAAAATATAAATATCTTAAGGAAAAAAAGTCTCAATATAGTAACCCCTTAACGTCTGAGATGTACCATGTATGTTGCCGCTCATTAAGGGTTATTCTTTTTTTAAAATAGCATGTGTCCTGCCACAAGTGGCGGCACTGCGCTATTATACCCTCCCTTCTTGTCATCGTAAATAGCGTGGCCTCAACACTGGCGGCGAGTCCGCACATTTAATAGCACTTCCCCATTCAAAGATGAGGGATGTACAGGGTACATTGCTGGTCTTTAAGGGGTTAAAGTAGAGCATCCCATTGGCAGGTAGTGACACAAAATCTGTTTGATTAGGAAGGACCGTGGCCAAATATGTTAATATCTAGATGAAAATTCCATTGACATGAGAATTTATGGCAGTTAAAAATACAATTTTTTTTAGTATTCATCATAACCTTAAAGTTGAAATAAAGGCGTGTTGTTTTTTTTGTCAGATTTCCTTTTTTTTTTTTTTTTATTAATCAAAGTTTTTTATTGAGGTATTGTACGATACAACAATTGTTACAGGACACCATGTACATAGATTGCCACTGACTAATACATGTTTTTGAGATTACAGGAATAAAGTGCACCTCATAGGCCACCGCAAGCCGATATTGAGGTATAATAGTTCACATATTTCACTGATGTTCACCTGCTTAAAAACTCTGAGAGCTATACATAAAATATTCAGTTAATACTATAGGCTATATAATCACTATTATCCAAACGTACTATGGTATACATGGTAAAATATGATACCTCTTTTTCTGGTAACTTTGAATTAACCTATACTCCCTTATAAAAAAGATCATCTTATAGAATGATATTTTACTGTAAATTATGAAAATTGATATATATTGCAAATTTGTAATAGAGGGGAGTTATACCAAGTGAATTAGAAGAATATAATAGTAAAGTAGCGGGTTAACACCGCTATACCGTTCACCGATATGGGTGAACACACAGTGGGATGCTGCCAGGTTTTATACAATGTAAGCATAGGAGTTAAATGGATCTCGATATCATGGGAACTCTGTAAGTATATATCTACAAAGGGGGAGATTATAAAACAGGGAAAGCTATCTAGATGCTACTTAAAGAGGAGAGGCACTATGGATTTATTTCATCTTTCAATTGTGGGTTAGCTGCATGGTCGCATGTCTCCACGGTGATATACAACTATCTGGATACCTCCTAACAAAAGACTCGCAAACGGTCTGTTAACCTTAATAGGAATGGGGACACAAATGATCCCCTTTTTAGCCTTAAATATATGCCAGTGATATGAATAGCTGTATTTGATAAGAGGGGACATGTGAGGTTAACTAGAGACAATCCTAAGAGTGTGAGGTTAACTCTAGAGAAATGAGCACTCTCCCCAGCATGGCTTATAACCCATTACATTATAATGCCTGTGGATCTACAATTAAATAGAGAAGCAAATAATTGTGCATTTATCAAGCTAGGTCTCACAATCCAGGAATCCAAAGTCAGTTTTAGACAAGGTACAGGCTCTCATATAAAATCTATACATTAGATTGAGAATTATTACTGCAGTTAATATAGTCTGTGGGCTAAGCCTTAAATTTAGCTTGATGGAACAATATATACCCATATGAGGACATGAAAAAACGCAAAACCCACACCCAACCACATAAACAGAAACAGATAACTGAAAATCAAGTCCCGGAACTCTTTAACACAAACATACCCTGAAGGCTAGGTAACTAATTGCTAAACATACATATGCAGGAATACCTGAACTTGAAAACCATATACATTTTTTACAGGATAGGATGGGAGATTACTAGCACTCCTTATTAATAAAAGTATTTTATTAGTTCAGCCTACTCCAACACGACATCTATAATGCAAGACCTGATGTACATTCAGTCCACCGTATTTGACACAGCAACAGTCCTGCTTCAGCATATTCAGCAGCGGTCTCCATACACAGCAAAGTGAGCATCTTCCCATCCGGTAGGCCTGCTCACAGAATACATGCCTCTCTGCAGGAAAGCAAACAAGCCCAAAGTCCCGTCCAGGGGAGCCGACCGCATCTCCCCGGCCACAGACCAAAGACAAGCAAACCACCCCCGCAAAGGGAGCACGAAAGGGTAAGTGCTGCCAGCGTGTGCTCAATAGTGTCTTCCTGCTCCGCATCAGATCGATGGTCATCTGTATGTGCTTCCGTGAAGCTCCGAGGCAGACTGGCGAAATGCCAACATAATATTGCAGAGCCCCACTTTTATCTCTACTTCTTACATCTTGCTCTGAAGCCCACCCAGACCTCTCCTTCAGAGGTAGTAAAAGCTGCTGCGCAGTAGGTATTTTCTCTGTCGGCACCATAATTTCTAGTCCGTTGTTCACTGTATGTCCGGCGCCATCTTGTTTATCTGTACCTTTAGTAATAGCAATGAGATCACCAAATCTCCTGTCAATCTTGTTTTCCAGTTCCTTTAGGAGAGCAGAGATGTCTGCATGAACTAACTCCATCATGAGTTGGCAGCTAGTAGCTTTCTTTTACCCCAGGCTACACGGGGGGGGGGGAGGGTTCGTAAAGTTAATAGTTTGAATCCGGCGCCCTTTTTTGGAAAAGTCCTAGCTGATATTCCAAACAGCTCTGGAAAGTAGCAATATTTACATGCCTGTAATCCGCTAGACTTTAAATAGCTGATGCAGGAGTCTATAATAATGAGATCGATAAATTTCACAAGATATTTAGGGATAATCTTATCATTGCCCCAGAGCTGTTATTAAATGCGACTTAGCATGGCTGCCGGCTAGACACGCCCCCCAGATTTACTTTTTTAGTTCTACAAATTAAAGTTCTGCTGTAGAATAAAAAATTAGCACAGAATGCCCATGTTTATGTAATATTTGTTTTTATTTTTACAGGCCGGTGCCAAATTCAAGATCATAGAACAGATACAGATGGACATCAGCTTATATTTTTGTTGTTCTGTCAACATTATTGTGCATCTGCATTATACTTGTACCCTAGGCCTATACTATAAGTTATTCTCTGGTTTATTACAATGTCATATTTAAAATGTTTTAATACCTGGAACATTTGAAGCCTAATAAAAGTTTAAATTACTTTTGTAAGAGTCAATGCTGTTGTTTTTACGGATTTTTGTGTTAATATTTTTATCTTCATACAGTATTGAGGTTAACAGATCATATTTACCAGACAGGCAAAGGCTAATTTTATTAAAATCAGTAAAAGTATGAAATCAATAAAAAATAAATATGATTTTCCTAGTGTAACTTCTGGTAACAATTGCAGTTAGTTATATACAATAATAATTTTTTATAACTGCACAGAAATGGAGATATCTGTAAAACAAATATTCATAAAGAAAATAATCAATTAAAATCACGGCCAAAAAACACTGAAAGGGAGGTAAGAACATGAAACATAATAACCATGGGCAGAACTGAAGACTGATTTATAAGTGGAATGCCTTAAAGGGGTGTGCTGTAAAAAGGGGCCCTACTGTACCTGAGATAATGATATTAGTGTTATAATATAACTCTAATATAAGTATAAGTATTCAACTTATAGAGATACTAAACACATTGTTTTGCTTTTATGATTCAGATAGAGCAGCAATTTTAAGCAATTTTCTAATGTACTCCTTTTATCATATTTTTTCATTCTGTTGCTATCTTTATTTGAAAAAGCATAAATGTAAGATTAGTAGCCAGACCATTTTTGTTTTAGCACCTGGGTAGCACTTGCATATTGGTAGCTACATTTAGGCACCAATTAGCAAGCGCTACCCTTGTGCTGAACCAAAAACGGGCCGGCTCTTGAACTTACTTTCCTGCTTTTTCGAATAAAAATAGGAAGAAAACTAAAAAAATAGGAGTATATTAGAAAAATTGCTTAAAATTGCATGCTTTGTCTGAATCATGAAAGAAAACATGTGGGTTTAGTGTCCCTTTAATACATTACCTGTCATAATATTAGTTTTATATATGAATATATATTACCTCAGATAATGCATGGATACAACTTTAAGATCAATTAAATTCATACAAACAACTTACTTTTGCAGGAAATAACATTTTATTATTAATTTGTAAATATGATTGACGTAAATAATAGAAAATTTGTAGTGGTCTTGTGGCAGACACTGCTCTTAATTGTGATATATGTGCCAGAGATTTGCTAAAGATTTGCAGTATTCTTGCTGTTGACTTGCTAGAGATTTGTAACAGACTTGCAGAGCTTTTGCAGTAGACTTGAAGGGCTCTTGCTGTTAAATTGTCAGAAATTTGCTGCAGACTTGAAGGGCTATTGCTGTTGACTTGTCAAAAATTTGCAGCAGACTTGCAGAGCTCTTGCTATTGACTTGTCAGAAATTTGCAATTAACTTGCAGAGCTCTTGCTGTTAACTTGCCAGAAATTGACTAGACACTTGCAGAGCTCTTGCAGTTGACTTGCCAGAAATTAACAACAAACTTGCAGAGCTCTTGCAGTTGACTTGCCAGAAATTGGCAACAAACTTGCAGAGAGAGTTGACTTGCCAGAAATTCTCTTGCTAGAGACTTGCCAGGCAAACTTGCTGCAAGTTGAAAAAGTGTCAACTAGAACTTTTGCTGCAATTATGATGCAAGTAAACACACTTGCCAGTGAAAACTTGCAGCAAGTTATACCGACTTACAGCAAAAGTTAGCTACAAGTTTTTGGCAAGTTATCCTTGCTATCTGGGGAGGTAGAGCTTACCCGATGCACATTAACTTCAATTGCATTCAAGCTATCGTGTTTACTTTTAACTTGAAATATTAGAGCATGACAGCTCAAGATGTCCATTTTAGGATACGTGAGCATTTGGGTTGCATCAACTAATGAAAAGTGTTGCTTTTAACTTGCATGTCACTTTATAGAGACACATAAAGGGGATGTCTGTTGCTTCAAATGGATTGCAATTGAGATTATTAGGAATCCCCTTAAGGGAGGTGACAAATGGAGAATCCTTGCAAGACAGGAGGTCTATTGAATATGTATGCTATGTACTTTAGTCCCTAGAGGTTTAAATTCAAAGATGGATATTATAAATCCAACGTGTCCAGAAAATACCTTACAGCTAGTATACCCTGGTCATGTGGAATTGTGGTGAAAAGTGATGCAATGTCAACTACTGCCCAGCTGTAACCTTTTTGACATTTTAATATTTTCTAAACTCTCCAAAAGATGGGACAAATCCATCAGATAACTGTAAAAACCCCTAACCAACGGCTGTAAGATGGCATCCATCCAGTCAGATAGTAACTCCAAAAGGGAGTCAATACCTGACACAATAGGTCTTCCAGGTGGCTTAATTAGATTCTTGTGTATCTCTGGCAGATAATGGAATAGTGGTGTCACCAGAAAGTATGGTATTAAATGTTGTATATCATCTTGGGAAAAGATACCAATGAATACACCATCAACCAATAAGTCTAGCATTTCCTGTTTAAATACCTCTGTAATTCTAGACAATAAATTTGAGGATACAGTATGTTGACCACAAGACTAAATATCAAGGGGATGATTTATCAAGCCCCGTATGCAGCCTTATGCAGTTGTTTCCACGTGACCCTTTGGGCTCGAGAAGCAGCGTTCTTAAGACCGCTGCTCCTTAACTCGTTCGCCACCTCTGAGGCGGCGGACAGCAATCAGCCTGATAGGATACAATGGGGTTGATTGACACCCCCTGCTAGCGGCCGATTGGCTGAAAATGTGCAGAGGGTGGCATAGCACAAGCATTTTACTAGCGTATGCTGTTGGCATTTATCGATGTGCAGTGGACATGATCCGCTACAGTAGATCATGTCCGCTTGCACTTTGATAATTCAGGCCCCAAGGGTACAGGTGATAATGGTGAACTATACCTAATGCTCTGATACCTGATTGAAATATTGTGCCCGGGCTAACTTGCACACGTATTACAAACTAAATTTGCACTTGTGGAGTTAGCGTGACTAAAGTCCTTATTTAAAAGGTTAGGGCTAAATATAAAGTTGCACTAAACACAGTATAAATACATTAAAATAAAATGTTACACTCACATATACATTATCTAAAACAATATTAATTGAAATATTAAAAATAAAAAGTTATAAGGGTTAAAAAAGCAAATGGTATATTGCAAGCTATTTGAATGAAAAAGGCTATTTTGTTTATATATATATATATGTGTATATATATATATATATATATATATATACATACAGTATATATATATATATATATATATGTATATATATATATATATATATATATATATATATATATATATATATATACACACATATATAAACATTAAAGGTTCACTTCTGGCAGGGTCTGCTCATGAACAAAAGTGCTAAATAGTGTGCCACTTGTATTCTGGCCAATAGCATATGTATATTGTAAATGTATCATTATTCCTTTGTAAATTATTTCTTGGTATTTGTCATCTTTTCTATTTCACATTATTCAGTTTCTTTGCAGACTTTCCATTCTTTTTTCTTTCTGTCCTATGCAATGCTCTTGTTGCCCTATCTTACAGTTTGGACATTCCTTATCTCTCCTTCATATCATTTTAAACGATTTTAACTGACACATGAGCCATCCTGCCATCATTTCCCCTCCTCTTTTTTTTTCTGCCCTCAGAAGTCTGTTTTGAATTTCAACACCTTAAGTTCTTTATATTCAACAAATCCTCTCACCACTTTTATTACAAATTATTACACATTTATATTTAGCTAACACATTGTACATTTTGTTTCTTTATTACCAACAGTTATATTATCTTTCTTGGCTGTTGATCATTTCTCTGCATTTGACACTGTATTGCTTTCTTTTCTAATTTGGATAAATACCGTTTTTTTTTCTCTGTAAACCCTGATAATTATTATTTCCCTTTCTCATAGACTTATAAAATATATTTTAATATTTACATGATTTTTTTTATATAGAGCAACGCATTACAGTCTATCTCTTTTATTAGATAGAAAAAGCATTTTAATGTTTTATATAATTGTGTTTCCTTACATACTACTCTCCTATGTCACAGGAGAAAACACATTTTTTTCCTGAGGCTACAGTCAAACAAATGATATAGAATTCAGTGACATCCAGCCTCCTCAGACATAGTTAAGAATGCTTTCAAAAAATTAAAACTAGCATCTCATCACCAGTTAGCTAAGATCTCTAATCCATTTTCAATAGGAATCAATTTACAAGCCTAATAATATTTATTTGATTGATATTTATATAATGGGTCCTATGTATGAAGTTAAAGTGATGTTAAAGTTACCGTAATGTCAATACAGTATAGCATAAAGTGTGTAAAATAAAGATAAGTTTAATTAATCAATTCTTATATTTTTCAATATTAATCGAGTTGTCACCTTCTCTGGTTAAATAAAAAAGCTCGAACGATAAAACATCCATTCAGAGAAACTGCTCACATAACTTACTTAGGGATCCTACTAAACCCAAATCCACAAGAATGGTATAAGTTGAACTACAATAAATGTTTCGTAGAATGTAAGGAAAAAATGGAAGACTGGATAAACCTCCCTATTTCTTTGTCCGCTAGAGTTACCCTCATAAAAACTATTTTGTTTCCTAAAATTTTTTACCTTATTCAGAATATCCCATTACCTATGCACAAAAAAGACATAATACAATATAATAAGGCTTGCTCTAGATTTTTATGGCAAGGGTCTAGAGCAAGAATCTCGGTAGCACGACTGATGAAGAATATAGAAGCGGCGGGAATGGCACTCCCTAACATATCATTTTATAGTTTAGCGGCACGGGTTAAAATGGCAATCGATTGGATGACTAGACAGGATCAGATATCCCCATTAGAATGGGAAGCCACATTAATAGCCCCTTATCGTTTAGATGCTATTTTACATTGCCCAATCACAGCGTTACCAACACAGATCTTCATGTTAGAAACTTTTAAAAACATCATTATAGCTTGGCAAAAATTCTGTGTCTGCCTCGATATCTCGCCACATGTGTCTAAATATTTACCTATTACTGGGAATCCGACTTTCACGCCAGGAGTTACAGATGAGGTGTTCAGAACATGGTCCAGTAAAGGGTTAGTGTATGTAGTGCAAATGTTGAACTCAGACTCAGAACTTTTATCGTTCGGGGAAATTAGTAACCAATTTGGATTGTCAAATAAAGAGTTTTATGCTTATCTACAGATAAGACACTTTATCTATGAACTTAAAAAAAAGTACGGGACTGAATGGTCTTTATGTGAGCTCCAAAACAGAATCAATAATTTTCAAATTGGGATCTATTCTATCGCCCCATTCTACGCCCTTCTTACTAGTGAGGCAGATATAGTTCAAATAAAGCATATTGTGACTATATGGGAAAAAGTTTTTCCACATATAGACGAAGAAGTTATAGAGAATGCTTTTAAGGTGATACAGAAAAGCTGGGTTCAAACTACGTGGAGAGAATCCCAGATTAAAGTGGCTTTAATGACATATCTAACTCCGGCAAAATTAACTAAATGGTATAAGACAACGATTAAGTGTCCTAGATGCAGCTCAGTTGAGGCAGATATGTTGCATTGTTTCTGGGCATGCCCCAAAATCGCCCAATTCTGGGCCAAGGTAATATACTGGACGAAAACAACTCTCAAAGTGGAATACGTTATACTCCCTATAGAAATATTATTTCTAGTGAAACCACAAAATCTGGTTTCGAATCATAAAATGATTAATATAATTATATTTCTTGGACGTAACTTAATATTAAGAGCTTGGAAGGCTAAGTCAGCACCAAGTTTAAAAGAATTCAAGAATGCATTGACCTCCCATTATATATTTGAGCAACTTAGCTTACAGAACCCAACTGATACCCAGCTAGCTAGGTTTTTTAATGAGTGGAAAAATTTTATTACCTCCTTTCCAGAGGAGACACAGAAGACCCTAGTTAGGCCATTTAAAAATTCGTCTTACCTTCAACTTCAAGTTCTAGCGGGACATCTGCCAGGTATCTGGATAAGTGATAATGAGGATAGGACATAGATCGACCCAGAGTAAGCCATGGCTGGGGGGGCGTGGAGGAGAGGGGAGAGAGAATACCTTTTTTTTTTTTTTTCCTCTCTCTTCTTTTTTTTTTTCTTCTCTTTTCTTCGACCTGTATAATACTAAAGAATTATAAGGATAATGAAGCATAATTTGTTTTGTTGCAAGGTCACTGACCTATTGGGGGCCCTGCGTGGCGCACAAGGTAACTGATTTGTTTATATGTACATCTTGTTGAATATCAATAAAAGAATGCTTTCAAAAAATTAAAACTAGCATCTCATCACCAGTTAGCTAAGATCTCTAATCCATTTTCAATAGGAATCAATTTACAAGCCTAATAATATTTATTTGATTGATATTTATATAATGGGTCCTATGTATGAAGTTAAAGTGATATTAAAGTTACCGTAATGTCAATACAGTATAGCATAAAGTGTGTAAAATAAAGATAAGTTTAATTAATCAATTCTTATATTTTTCAATATTAATCGAGTTGTCACCTGTCTAAATCAATTCCCGAAGGTCCATAAATTCAGCTTGTGTTTTTTTTGTTTTTTTTTCCAGTGGGTCAAGTTTTTGTTGAATCCAATTGAAATGTCGGCCGTTAGGCGGCCGTCACTCCCCGTCATCCGCCCCTTTATTTGTAAGTGCATGCGCTATTGAAATTTTCTGAAGATGGGAAACAATGCGCGCTCCCGTTTCGCGCATGCGTGCTACTTACATGTAAGAATACCATTGTACTCCTGTAGATGACGGCTTCTATACGGAGAACCGCATCACTTTATATCTGAGAACTTTAAATAGAAGTACCGCAGTAGTGCATTTGGAAAGAATGATCGCTGATTAGTGCATGCGCACTGGTTAGCAGCATTGGGTGATTAGCGCATGTGCAGTTATAAACTGCAGCGTAACCATGCATTTTAGGGACACAGAGAGCGGGTGGGACAACTGAAAGAAATCCCTAAGATAAGAAGACGGAAGTAGGGCATGGGAGGAGTTGTGAGCTAAGCGGTAGGGATTTTTAAATATAATTTTTAAAGCAAAATATTGAACAAATAGAAATAAAAACTTAGCGACTGGATTAGGGACATATGGACAAATGCTAGATTGTCTTGCATAATGTCAAACTTTACCTTCACTTAAAGAATACAGCTTCAGTGCCCGACCATTGCAGTCTCCTTCAAGCAGGTCTGAAATGCTAGTTAAAGGGATATGAAACCCATTTTTTTGTCTTTCACGATTCAGACAGAGCATGCAATTTTAAGAAACTTTCTCATTTACTCCTATAATCAATTTTCTTTGTTCTTTCGGTATGCTTTGTTGAATTAGCAATGCACTACTGGTTGCTGACTGAACACATGGGTGAGCCAATGACAATCGGTATATATATCCAGCCACTAATCGGCAACTAGAACCTAGGTTATTTGCTGCTCAGGAGCTTTCCTAGATAAACCTTTCAGCAAAGGATAACAAGAGAATGAAGCAAATTAAATAATAGATGTAAATTGAAAAGTTGTTTAAAATTGTATTCTTATCTGAATCATGAAATATTTTTTTTGGGTTTCATGTCCATTTTAATTAGCAATGGTCTTAATACATCTGCTACTTGAGGAGGCGGAGTTAAATCATACTGGTGAGGCTAGGCCGTGATGATTGACAAGATCTGCTCTCTCCCTATTTGGTTGCATAAGAACAGGGGGTATGCTGCATAAGCAATAGCTTATGCAATGATAACTCCCCATGATGCTAGGTGGATGATGTTCCAAGATAGGAAACTTGTCTGTCCAGAGTTTGAAAAATATGGGACCATTATCGGTTTCTTCCACAAATTTAGATATTTTCTATATGTCCTCTTCTTAAAAGAAAAAAAGATTTCAGGGTTAATTTCCAATGACTAATATTAAAATGATCAAATATTTTTTTTTTCTAGGAAAAATGTCTTTCAAGATATTTTGGTAAGCCCTATCTTCATCCTTCTGAACTGTAACTTCCTCACTCAGCTCAGTGGTACCCTTTCCTATAAGTTGTACAGTTTGTGACCTTTTGGTTATAAAAAGTATTTACACAAGGACTCTTTCAGGGGATCCCAATGCTCTCAGGTGCCTTTTTTGAGGGTTTAGAGTTCTCATTTAAAGGGACAGTGTACACCAATTTTCAAATAACTGCATGTAATAGACACTATTATAAGGAATATTATGCACAGATACTCATCTAAAAACAAATCCTTTATAAACTTACTTAGAAGCTTCCATTTTAGCACTGTTGATGAGGTTAAGCTGTGGCACCCAGTGAAAGGGGATGGGAAAACAAAAAGAGCAGACCCCCCCCCCTTCCCTGCATATGAAAGGCGTATAACATAAACAGGAGCCTGTAGTAGTCTGTAAATGCATGTATACATCTAACACTATGGGGCTTGGTTGGAAGTCTGAAAAATCATCACAACGTTGTTGAAACAATAAGCAAAAATATTTTGTCTTTCCTAAGATATGGAGAGTCCACAACATCATTCAATTACTATTAAGAATATCACTCCTGGTCAGCAGGAGGAGGCAAATAAGTGTCACTCCCTACCCATAACCCCCAGTCATTCTCTTTGTCTCTGTCAATGGAGGAGGTGAAGTTTGGGGTCTGAAGAAATTAATTCCTTTTTCGAGTACTTTTCCCTACAAGCAAGAATTTGGGTTTAGCTGAGTCCACATCAATCTCTTCAGTAGAGTAGTGGTGGCTTTTAAGCAGTTAGAAAGTTGTGAGGTAGTCCTTTCTTTGTTTCCTAACACATTGCTGCCCATGGTACAGAAAGCCAGAGTTGGTTACTCTGTTCTTTCTTTTTCTACTGGTCTCTGTAAGAAATATGTGTCCTCTAACGCCTTGTGAGCTGTTTTCCTGCCGGATAGCTAGATTGCATGTAAGTGCTTTTGTCTTCTAGGTCTTGGAGACTTACACTTCATAAGAATATGTCATATGCAGTAGATGGTGACATTTTTAAAATCCTTTATACAGGATTTTCTTTGGCAGTGGGCAGGCACATTATGTATGTTGAGGCTAGGGGTTAAAGTGACAATATAATTTTATTTTTAGTATTATGGACATTGACCAAGACTATGTGTCTTTTGACAAATGCTTGTTATGCCTTGATGCACAAATTGTTTTGCCTATGCAATTCTGTGCTGCATGCTTAGCTAGAACACTTAAGTTTAAAGATACATTATCACCCTCTGAGCCCAGTGTCTCTCAGGATGATACTGTTCAGGCAATGCCACAGCTTTTTCCTCAAACGTCCCAAGCCTCTATGGTGTCACATACAGTGCCCTGCAGTTACTCTCAGCCTCCTGAAGGAGTTTATTTGCCTGCTGATTTTGCTGCACAGGTATCTTCTGTGGTGTCTGTAGCATTATCTGCTTTTCCTATGCTGGGAAAATGCAAGAGGAAAATTAGAAACTCACATAGTAAGGTTTCTGTTCCACCTACTGCTACACAGGTTGCCCTCCCTCATAAGTCTGATGAGGAGGAAACGTTAGTAGCCTCTGAGGGTAAAATCTCAGATTCAGACAGTATTATTCCTTCCTCTGATACTGAAATAGAAAATATCAGATTTAAGCTTGAACACCTTTGTGTACTGTTAAAAGAGGTATTGGCTACTTTTGACGACTCCGATACTTCTGTCGTTGTCAACTCTAAGAAGTCTAGTAAACTTAATAAATACTATGATGTTCCTTCCTCTGTGAAAGTTTTTTCTGTTCCAGATCGTGTGACAGAGATTATTTCACAGGAATGGGAGAAGCCAGGGATTCCTTCCTCCCCATCTCCTATATTTAAAAATATGTTTCCTGTTGCTGACTCTATTAAAGATTCTTGGCGCATGGTGCCTAAAGTAAAAGGGGCTATTTCTACTCTGGCTAAGATAACTACGATCCCTATAGAGAATAGCTGATTTTTTATGGATCCCGTTGACAAAAATCTGAAAGCTTATTTGAAGAAGATGTATGTTCATCAAGGTATCCAATGGCAACCTGCAGTTTCCCTTACAGGAGCAGATTCCACCTCTCAAGATTATCTGCAGACCAGGTAAAAAGACTGGCATTCTTGAACTGTGTTCAGGACCTTTCCTAACTGGGAGTGATTGTTCCAGTTCCAGTGAGGGAACAGGGTCTAGGATTCTATTCAAATCTGCCTATGGTTCCCAAAAAAGAAGGAACTTTTCGAACCCATTTTAGACCTAAAGTGCCTCAACATGTTTCTCAGGGTACTGTCCTTCAAAATGGAAACCATTTGTTCCATTTTTCTTTTGGTCCAAGAGGGTTAGTTCATGATGACTGTAGACCTGAAGGACGCATATCTTCATGTTCCAATCAACAGGTATCATCACAAATTCCTGAAATTTGCCTTTCTAGACAAACACTTTCAGTTTGTGGCTCTTTGGACTGGCTACAGCTCCCAGAATTTTCTCAAAGGTTCTGGGGGCTCTCTTGGCAGTGATAAGGTCTTGGGGAATTGCAGTGGCGCCATACCTGGATGACATATTGTTTCAGGCGCCATCTTTTCAACAAGCAAACTCTCATACAGAGATCTTGTTGTCTTTTCTACGTTCCTACGGTTGGAAAGTGAATCTGGAAAAGAGTTCCCTTGTTCCAGCTACTAGGGTGGTTTTCTTAGGGACCATAATAGATTTCCTATCTATGGAATTTTTTATGACGGAGGACAGTAAATCCAAAATTCTCTCCGCTTGCCTCTCTCTTCAGTCTACTGTTTGGCCATCAGTGGCTCAATGTATGGAGGTAATTGGTCTGATGGTCACTTCCATGGATATCATTGCCTTCGCTCAATTCCATTTGAGAGCTCTGCAATTTTGCATGCTCAGACAATGGAAGGGAGACCATTCGGATCTGTCTCAGAGGATAGATCTAGATCAGTCGATAAGAGACTCTCTCCCATGGTGGCTTTCTCAGGATCATATGTCTCAGGGTACATGTTTCTGGAGACCTTCCTGGGTGATTGTGATGATGGATGCCAGCCTGCTAGGCTGGGGAGCACTCTGGGACTCGTTAAAGGTGCAAGGACTATGGACTCAGGAGCAGTTTGCTCTCCCCATAAACATCTTGACTTGAGAGCGATTTACAATGCTCTGATGGCTTGGCCTCAATTGTCTTTAGCCCAGTTTATCAGGTTTCAGTCGGAGAACATCACCTCAGTGGCTTACATCAACCACCAGGGAGGAACTCGGAGTTCCTTAGCCATTAAAGAGGTGGCACGGATTACTCAGTGGGCAGAAGCTCACAATTGTTGTCTATCTGCCATCCACATTCCTGGAGTGGACAACTGTGAAGTGGATTTCCTGAGCAGACAGAAATTTCATCCCGGGTAGTGGGCTCTCCATCCGGAGGTGTTCTCCAGGTTAACCCTCAAATGGAGGGTGCCGGAGTTGGACCTGATGGCATCTTGGCAGAACGCCAAGCTTCCAAGGTACGGTTCAAGAGATCCACAGGCCACTCTGATAGATGCTCTGGGGGTTCCTTGGGATTTTGGTCAAGCATACCTGTTTCCTCTGTTTGCGCTCCTTCCATGAGTTATTGCTTGTATCAAACAAGAGAGAGCATCAGTAATTCTAAGACCTAGTGAAGATGTCATCTCAGCCGCCTTGGAAGTTGTCTCTGAGGAAGGACCTTCTAACTCAGGGTCCAAATCTTGTTTCTCTGAAGCTGACTGCTTGGAGATTGAACACTTAGTTCTGTCTAAGCGTGGATGTCTTCACAGGATCTGGTATGCAGACCTAGTGAAGATGTCATCTCGGCTGCCTTGGAGGTTTCCTCCACCTACCTACACTTATTAACCCCTAATCTGCCGACCTTAAAGCGCCGCCACCTACGTTATCCTTATGTACCCCTAATCTGCTGCCCCTAACACCGCCGACCCCTATATTATATTTATTAACCCCTAATCTGCCCCCCTCAACGTCGCCTCCATCTGCCTACACTTATTAACCCCTAATCTGCCGACCGCAAAGCGCCGCCACCTACGTTATCCTTATGTACCCCTAATCTGCTGCCCCTAACACCGCCGACCCCTATATTATATTTATTAACCCCTAATCTGCCCCCCTCAACGTCACCTCCACCTGCCTACACTTATTAACCCCTAATCTGCCTACCGGACCTGAGCGCTACTATAATAAAGTTATTAACCCCTAATCCGCCTCACTAACCCTATAATAAATAGTATTAACCCCTAATCTGCCCTCCCTAACATCGCCGACACCTAACTTCAATTATTAACCCCTAATCTGCCGACTGGAGCTCACCGCTATTCTAATAAATGTATTAACCCCTAAAGCTAAGTCTAACCCTAACACTAACACCCCCCTAAATTAAATATAATTTAAATCTAACGAAATTAATTAACTCTTATTAAATAAATTATTCCTATTTAAAGCTAAATACTTACCTGTAAAATAAATCCTAATATAGCTACAATATAAATTATAATTATATTATAGCTATTTTAGGATTAATATTTATTTTACAGGTAACTTTGTATTTATTTTAACCAGGTACAATAGCTATTAAATAGTTAAGAACTATTTAATAGCTAAAATAGTTAAAATAATTACAAATTTACCTGTAAAAGAAATCCTAACCTAAGTTACAATTAAACCTAACACTAGACTATCAATAAATTAATTAAATAAACTACCTACAATTACCTACAATTAACCTAACACTACACTATCAATAAATTAATTAAATACAATTGCTACAAATAAATACAATTAAATAAACTAGCTAAAGTACAAAAAATAAAAAAGAACTAAGTTACAAAAAATAAAAAAATATTTACAAACATAAGAAAAATATTACAACAATTTTAAACTAATTACACCTACTCTAAGCCCCCTAATAAAATAACAAAGCCCCCCAAAATAAAAAAATGCCCTACCCTATTCTAAATTACTAAAGTTCAAAGCTCTTTTACCTTACCAGCCCTGAACAGGGCCCTTTGCGGGGCATGCCCCAAGAAATACAGCTCTTTTGCCTGTAAAAAAAAACATACAATACCCAAGCCCCCCAACATTACAACCCACCACCCACATACCCCTAATCTAACCCAAACCCCCCTTAAATAAACCTAACACTAAGCCCCTGAAGATCATCCTACCTTGTCTTCACCTCACCGGGTATCACACCGATTCGTCCAGAAGAGCTCCTCCGATGTCCTGATCCAAGCCCAAGCGGGGGGCTGAAGAGGTCCATGATCCGGCTGAAGTCTTCATCCAAGCGGGGCAGAAGAGGTCTTCCATCCGATTGAAGTCTTCATCCAAGCGGCATCCATCTGGAGCGAAGCGGCAGCATCCTGAAGACCTCCACCGCGGAACATCCATCCTGGCCGACGACTGAACGATGAATGACGGTTCCTTTAAATGACGTCATCCAAGATGGCGTCCCTCGAATTCCGATTGGCTGATAGGATTCTATCAGCCAATCGGAATTAAGGTAGGAATATTCTGATTGGCTGATGGAATCAGCCAATCAGAATCAAGTTCAATCCGATTGGCTGATCCAATCAGCCAATCAGATTGAGCTTGCATTCTATTGGCTGATCGGAACAGCCAATAGAATGCGAGCTCAATCTGATTGGCTGATTGGATCAGCCAATCGGATTGAACTTGATTCTGATTGGCTGATTCCATCAGCCAATCAGAATATTCCTACCTTAATTCCGATTGGCTGATAGAATCCTATCAGCCAATCGGAATTCGAGGGACGCCATCTTGGATGACGTCATTTAAAGGAACCGTCATTCGTCGTTCAGTCATCGGCCAGGATGGATGTTCCGCGGTGGAGGTCTTCAGGATGCTGCCGCTTCGCTCCTGATGGATGCCGCTTGGATGAAGACTTCAATCGGATGGAAGACCTCTTCTGCCCCGCTTGGATGAAGACTTCAGCCGGATCATGGACCTCTTCAGCCCCCCGCTTGGGCTTGGATCAGGACATCGGAGGAGCTCTTCTGGACGGATCGGTGTGATACCCGGTGAGGTGAAGACAAGGTAGGATAATCTTCAGGGGCTTAGTGTTAGGTTTATTTAAGGGGGGTTTGGGTTAGATTAGGGGTATATGGGTGGTGGGTTGTAATGTTGGGGGGCTTGGGTATTGTATGTTTTTTTTTACAGGCAAAAGAGCTGTATTTCTTGGGGCATGCCCCGCAAAGGGCCCTGTTCAGGGCTGGTAAGGTAAAAGAGCTTTGAACTTTAGTAATTTAGAATAGGGTAGGGCATTTTTTTATTTTGGGGGGCTTTGTTATTTTATTAGGGGGCTTAGAGTAGGTGTAATTAGTTTAAAATTGTTGTAATATTTTTCTTATGTTTGTAAATATTTTTTTATTTTTTGTAACTTAGTTCTTTTTTATTTTTTGTACTTTAGCTAGTTTATTTAATTGTATTTATTTGTAGCAATTGTATTTAGTTAATTTATTGATAGTGTAGTGTTAGGTTAATTGTAGGTAATTGTAGGTAGTTTATTTAATTAATTTATTGATAGTCTAGTGTTAGGTTTAATTGTAACTTAGGTTAGGATTTCTTTTACAGGTAAATTTGTAATTATTTTAACTATTTTAGCTATTAAATAGTTCTTAACTATTTAATAGCTATTGTACCTGGTTAAAATAAATACAAAGTTACCTGTAAAATAAATATTAATCCTAAAATAGCTATAATATAATTATAATTTATATGTAGCTATATTAGGATTTATTTTACAGGTAAGTAGTTAGCTTTAAAAAGGAATAATTTATTTAATAAGAGTTAATTAATTTCGTTAGATTTAAATTATATTTAATTTAGGGGGGTGTTAGTGTTAGGGTTAGACTTAGCTTTAGGGGTTAATACATTTATTAGAATAGCGGTGAGCTCCGGTCGGCAGGTTAGGGGTTAATAATTGAAGTTAGGTGTCGGCGATGTTAGGGAGGGCAGATTAGGAGTTAATACTATTTATTATAGGGTTAGTGAGGCGGATTAGGGGTTAATAACTTTATTATAGTATCGCTCAGGTCCGGTCGGCAGATTAGGGGTTAATAAGTGTAGGCAGGTGGAGGCGACGTTGAGGGGGGCAGATTAGGGGTTAATAAATATAATATAGGGGTCGGCGGTGTTAGGGGCAGCAGATTAGGGGTACATAAGGATAACGTAGGTGGCGGCGCTTTGCGGTCGGCAGATTAGGGGTTAATAAGTGTAGGTAGGTGGAGGCGACGTTGTGGGGGGCAGGTTAGGGGTTAATAAATATAATACAGGGGTCGGCGGTGTTAGGGGCAGCAGATTAGGGGTACATAAGGATAACGTAGGTGGCGGTCGGCAGATTAGGGGTTAAAAAAATGTATTCGAGTGTCGGCGATGTGGGGGGACCTCGGTTTAGGGGTACATAGGTAGTTTATGGGTGTTAGTGTACTTTAGAGTACAGTAGTTAAGAGCTTTATGAACCGGCGTTAGCCCAGAAAGCTCTTATCTACTGACTTTTTTCCTGCGGCTGGAGTTTTGTCGTTAGATGTCTAACGCTCACTTCAGACACGACTCTAAATACCGGAGTTAGAAAAATCCCATTGAAAAGATAGGATACGCAATTTACGTAAGGGGATCTGCGGTATGGAAAAGTCGCGGCTGAAAAGTGAGCGTTAGACCCTATTTTGAGTGACTCCAAAAACCGGCGGTAGCCTAAAACCAGCGTTAGGAACCTCTAACGCTGGTTTTCACGGCTAACGCCAAACTCCAAATCTAGGTGTTAGTTCTGTCTAAGCGTGCATTTTTGGAGTCGGTCATTGAGACCATGGTTCAGGCTCACAACCCTGCTTCTCGAAAAATCACAAGCCTGCTTCTCGAAAAATTTACCAGAAGGTATGGCGTAAATACCTTTATTGGTGTGAATCTAAGGGCTTCTCTTGGAGTAGGGTCAGGATTCCTAGAATTTTGTCTTTTTCTCCAGGAAGGTCTGGAGAAAGGGTTGTCAGTCAGTTCTCTGAAAGGTCAGATTTCTGCATTATCTATTTTGTTACACAAGCATCTGGCAGATGTGCCAGATGTTCAATCTTTTTGTCAGGCCCTGGTCAGAATCAAGCCTGTGTTTAAACCTGTTGCTCCTCCTTGGAGCCTTAATCTTGTTCTTAAAGTTTTGCAGCAGGCTCTGTTTGAGCCAATGCATTCCATAGATATTAAGTTGCTATCTTGGAAGGTTTTGTTTCTTATTGCTATGTCTTCTGCTCAGAGAGTTTTGGAACTCTCGGCTTTGCAGTGTGATTCACCTTACCTTATCTTTCATGCGGATAAGGCGGATCTTTGTTCTAAATTGGGGTTTCTTCTAGACTTGTGCATGGCTGAAAAATTTGTTTCGGTTCGGATTGAATCAGATGTTTTCGAATTTCGGTTCGGATCGATTCGAATTCGGAAAAATTTGAATCAATTTGTTTCGGATTCGTTATGGATTCATTCGGATTTGAATAAATTCGGCTGGATTTGGTTCGGTTTGATTCAGAAATTCGGAATTTCGGTATGTGTTAGGTGGTATGTGCTGTGTATTACACTAGTATTATGTACTGTATATTAGGTTTAACCCATAGCAGAGTGATATAACCTAATATACTGTACAATACTAGTGTAATCCATGGCCATCCGAATGTAACAAATAAATCCAAACTAATTCGGATTTATTCTGTAAATTTGGGACTACCGTATTTCGGAAATTCGAATCAATCCGAATCTCCGAATTTTGATTTGTTCTGAATCGAAACGCACATGTCTAGTTTCTTCCTAAAGTGGTTTTGGATAGAAACATTACTCAGGAAATTGTTGTTCCTTCTCTTTGTCCCAATCCTTCTTCTCATAAAGAACGTCTGTTGCACAACTTGGTTGTTGTGCGTGCTCTAAAATTCTACCTACAGATGACTAAGGATTTTCGCCAGTCTTCTGCCCTGTTTGTTTGTTTCTCAGGAAAGCGTAAGGGTCCGAAGGCTACTTCTACTTATCTTTTCCTCTGTTTGAGAAGTATGATTTGTTTTGCTTATGATACTGCAGGGCAACAGCCTCCTGAGAGAGTTACAGCTCATTCCACTAGGGCTGTCTCCTCTTTTTGGTCTTTCAAAAATGAAGCTTCTGTGGGACAGATTTGCAATGCTGCAACTTGGTCCTCTCTACATACTTTTTCAAAAATTTCCAAATTTGATACTTTTGCCTCAGCTGAGGTCTCTTTTGGGAGAAAGGTTCTTCAAGCGGTGGTGCCTTCTGTTTAGAACTGCCTGTCTTGTTCTCCCTCCCTGTTCATTCTGTGTCCTCTAGCTTGGGTATTGGTTACCATTAGTAATTGAATGACATTGTGGACTCTCCATATCTTAGGAAAAAAAAAATATGCTTACCTGATAAATTTCTTTATTTCTGGATATGGAGAGTCCACGACCCCACCCTTTATTAAGACAGTTATTGTTGACTAAACCTCTACACCTTTGTGTTATTCCTTCTACCTTTCGTTGAATGACAGGGGATTATAGGTAGGGGAGTGAAACCTAACACTGTGGTGCTCTATGCCCCCCCCCCCCTGCTGGCCAGGAGTGATATTCCCACTAGTAATTGAATGACGTTGGGGACTCTCCATATCCTGAAAGAAAGAAATTTATCAGGTAAGAATACATTTTGTTATTGTTACAGAAATACTCCCAGATGGGCTATATACATGGATCCTCTACGAAACATTTATGCAAAGAAAAATCTAGTGTACAATGTCCCTTTAAGGTACATGTTACATTTCTGGGACTTGTTTTAACTTTTTGCTTATTTTACAGTCAATATCACAAGTGCCCAGTCACTTTTTATTTAAAAATTTGTCACATTATGTTGGCGATTTGGAGTAGAATCTTCCATCCACTTGGTTTCTTTCCTTTAGTATGTTAATATATGTGTATCTACAAAGTTAGTAGGCCTGACAATTCTCTGTTATCTTAAAACAGCTTACCTCTACGTTAGCCACTTTACATGGTCTGCTTTCATGAATGTTTGTCTGATGTCAATATTTTAGATTTTTAATGTTAATATAATTTCTCTTGAATGTGTTTTTGACATATAGAACCAAAACCTTTTCTCATTCTATGTTCTGTCCTTATTTCCTTAAAATTCTATAATTTATGTGACTGTCTAAAAAAAGTATGCCACCAATCAGCAAGTGCTACACAAGGTACTGAACCAAAAAGGGGGCTGCTCCTAACCTTACATTCCTGCTTTTCAAATAATTATACCAATAGAACGAAGAAAAATTGAAGACAGGAGTAAATTAGAATGCTGCTAAAAATTGCATGCTCTATGTGAATCATGAAAGAAAACAATGGGTTTAACATCCCTTTAAGCCTGCTTCTTATTGTAATAATTTTGTTTTAAATTTACAAAATATGAGTATCTAATCTTGTAATGCAAACTAGATTTTATTGGAAACACAGGGACCAAAAAATATCTCCTGGTCTTTGATGTTACCATACTTATTTAATTTTCTTTTATTATATATTATTGATTTTTCATTATTAATATTAAACGTATCCTTCTCTTTTCTGCACCCAATGAAATTTGGATATTTAAAACTCATGTCCTCTTTGGCCTTTTCCCTATCTACTTTAGATTTTCATTGGTTAATATAACTTTAAAATACTGTTTGCATCGAAAGGCTGCATTTAGAGCATTAAAGAAAGGATATGCTAAATATGAGTGTAGTGTGTCGCACTTTCATAAGAAGAATTCTGTCTCTGAAAATAATCAAATGCCACGAACGGCCGCCTTGTTCTGCATTTGGCAGCTAATGAAACTGCTTAATGCACATACCTATTTTGAAGTCAGTTTTTTAAATTAACCAATAAAAGGGCAGATTATAAGTGGCACACTGGTGGCGCAATCCGATATACAGCGTAGTTTTCAGCGCAAGCGAGGGAACCCGTGCTGTCCGTAATGTCACCTTGTACATCGGGGTATAAGATATACCCCGCAGACAGTTCCTAAAGTGCCGTAAGTCTGATAAACTAGCGATGTCCAGAAATAAGCGTAAGTACAAATTTCTGGAGTCGCTAGTGACTTACGGCACTTTAGAAACTGCCGGCGCCTAAGAAAACGAACTTAAATTTAAAATCTCCCGTAACTGTCTAACATGCCTCCCAAAAATAAGCCCGACACGTATACCCCTATATCTGCAATCCACCCTCTCACTCCTAATAATAAATGTATTACCCCCTAAACCACCATAGCCCACACCGCAAGTAATAACTAAATTATTAACCCCTAAACCGCCATAGCCCACACTGCAATAAACTTATTTTAGTATTAACCCCTAAACCGCCATAGCCCACACTACAATAAACCTATTCTATTATTAACCCCTAAACAGCCATAGCCCACATAGCCTATTAAATCTATTAACCCCTAAACTGCCATCGCCAACATCGCTGCCACTATAATAAAGTGATTAACCCCTTAACCTAAGTCTAACCCTAACACCCCCCTAACTTAGGCCTAGATTTGGAGTTTTGTCGGTAACGACCCGCGTAGCTAACGCTGGCTTTTTTCTGGCCGCACCATAAAAATAACTCTGGTATTGAGAGTCCACAAAAAGGCTGCGTTAGGCTCCAAAAAAGGAGCGTAGAGCATTTTTAACGCAGCTTCAACTCTCGATACCAGAGTTGCTTACGCAAGCGGCCAGCCTCAAAAACGTGCTCGTGCACGATTCCCCCATAGGAAACAATGGGGCTGTTTGAGCTGAAAAAAAACCTAACACCTGCAAAAAAGCTGCGTTCAGCTCTTAACTCAGCCCCATTGTTTGCTATGGGGAAACACTTCCTACGTCTGCACCTAACACCCTAACATGTACCCCGAGTCTAAACACCCCTAACCTTACACTTATTAACCCCTAATCTGCCGCCCCCGCTATCGCTGACCCCTGCATATTATTTTTAACCCCTAATCTGCCACTCCGTAAACCGCCGCTACATACATTATCCTTATGTACCCCTAATCTGCTGCCCCTAACACCGCCGACCCCTATATTATATTTATTAACCCCTAATCTGCCCCCCACAACGTCGCCTCCACCTAACTATACTTATTAACCCTAATCTGC
Source organism: Bombina bombina (assembly GCF_027579735.1). Lineage (NCBI taxonomy): Eukaryota > Metazoa > Chordata > Amphibia > Anura > Bombinatoridae > Bombina > Bombina bombina. The sequence goes on from NC_069503.1 coordinate 647,715,116, forward strand.
CGAGCGGACCTGAGCGCTACTATAATAAAGTTATTAACCCCTAATCCGCCTCACTAACCCTATAATAAATAGTATTAACCCCTAATCTGCCCTCCCTAACATCGCCGACACCTAACTTCAAACATTAACCCCTAATCTGCCGACCGGAGCTCACCGCTACTATAATAAATGTATTAACCCCTAAAGCTAAGTCTAACCGTAACACTAACACTCCCCTAAGTTAAATATAATTTTTATCTAACGAAATTAATTAACTCTTATTAAATAAATTATTCCTATTTAAAGCTAAATACTTACCTGTAAAATAAATCCTAATATAGCTACAATATAAATTATAATTACATTGTAGCTATTTTAGGATTAATATTTATTTTACAGGCAACTTTGTAATTATTTTAACCAGGTACAATAGCTATTAAATAGTTAAGAACTATTTAATAGTTACCTAGTTAAAATAATTACAAATAAATCCTAACCTAAGTTACAATTAAACCTAACACTATACTATCATTAAATTAATTAAATAAAATACCTACAATTACCTACAATTAAACCTAACACTACACTATCAATAAATAAATTAAATACAATTCCTACAAATAACTACAATGAAATAAACTAACTAAAGTACAAAAAATAAAAAAGAACTAAGTTACAAAAAATAAAAAAATATTTACAAACATAAGAAAAATATTACAACAATTTTAAACTAATTACACCTACTCTAAGCCCCCTAATAAAATAGCAAAGACCCCCAAAATAACAAAATGCCCTACCCTATTCTAAATTACTACATTTCAAAGCTCTTTTACCTTACCAGCCCTGAACAGGGCCCTTTGCGGGGCATGCCCCAAGAAATTCCGCTCTTTTGCCTGTAAAAAAAAAAACATACAATACCCCCCCCCCAACATTACAAACCACCACCCACATACCCCTAATCTAACCCAAACCCCCCTTAAATAAACCTAACACTAAGCCCCTGAAGATCTTCCTACCTTGTCTTCACCCTACCAGGTTCACCGATCCGTCCTGAAGAGCTCCTCCGATGTCCTGATCCAAGCCCAAGCGGGGGGCTGAAGAGGTCCATGATCCGGCTGAAGTCTTCATCCAAGCGGGAGCTGAAGAGGTCCATGATCCGGATGAAGTCTTCATCCAAGCGGGAGCTGAAGAGGTCCATGAGCCGGATAAAGTCTTCTATCAACGGCATCTTCAATCTTCTTTCTTCCGGATCCATCTTGCAGACCTCCGACGCGGAACATCCTCTTCTCCCGACGCCTACTAGCCGAATGACGGTTCCTTTAAGGGACGTCATCCAAGATGGCGTCCCTCGAATTCCGATTGGCTGATAGGATTCTATCAGCCAATCGGAATTAAGGTAGGAATATTCTGATGTGCTTAATGCACATACCTATTTTGAAGTCAGTTTTTTAAATTAACCAATAAAAGGGCAGATTATAAGTGGCACACTGGTGGCGCAATCCGATATACAGCGTAGTTTTCAGCGCAAGCGAGGGAACCCGTGCTGTCCGTAATGTCACCTTGTACATCGGGGTATAAGATATACCCCGCAGACAGTTCCTAAAGTGCCGTAAGTCTGATAAACTAGCGATGTCCAGAAATAAGCGTAAGTACAAATTTCTGGAGTCGCTAGTGACTTACGGCACTTTAGAAACTGCCGGCGCCTAAGAAAACGAACTTAAATTTAAAATCTCCCGTAACTGTCTAACATGCCTCCCAAAAATAAGCCCAACACGTATACCCCTATATCTGCAATCCACCCTCTCACTCCTAATAATAAATGTATTACCCCCTAAACCACCATAGCCCACACCGCAAGTAATAACTAAATTATTAACCCCTAAACCGCCATAGCCCACACTGCAATAAACTTATTTTAGTATTAACCCCTAAACCGCCATAGCCCCCACTACAATAAACCTATTCTATTATTAACCCCTAAACAGCCATAGCCCACATAGCCTATTAAATCTATTAACCCCTAAACTGCCATCGCCAACATCGCTGCCACTATAATAAAGTGATTAACCCCTTAACCTAAGTCTAACCCTAACACCCCCCTAACTTAGGCCTAGATTTGGAGTTTTGTCGGTAACGACCCGCGTAGCTAACGCTGGCTTTTTTCTGGCCGCACCATAAAAATAACTCTGGTATTGAGAGTCCACAAAAAGGCTGCGTTAGGCTCCAAAAAAGGAGCGTAGAGCATTTTTAACGCAGCTTCAACTCTCGATACCAGAGTTGCTTACGCAAGCGGCCAGCCTCAAAAACGTGCTCGTGCACGATTCCCCCATAGGAAACAATGGGGCTGTTTGAGCTGAAAAAAAACCTAACACCTGCAAAAAAGCTGCGTTCAGCTCTTAACTCAGCCCCATTGTAATTATTTTAACCAGGTACAATAGCTATTAAATAGTTAAGAACTATTTAATAGTTACCTAGTTAAAATAATTACAAATAAATCCTAACCTAAGTTACAATTAAACCTAACACTATACTATCATTAAATTAATTAAATAAAATACCTACAATTGCCTACAATTAAACCTAACACTACACTATCAATAAATAAATTAAATACAATTCCTACAAATAACTACAATGAAATAAACTAACTAAAGTACAAAAAATAAAAAAGAACTAAGTTACAAAAAATAAAAAAATATTTACAAACATAAGAAAAATATTACAACAATTTTAAACTAATTACACCTACTCTAAGCCCCCTAATAAAATAGCAAAGACCCCCAAAATAACAAAATGCCCTACCCTATTCTAAATTACTACATTTCAAAGCTCTTTTACCTTACCAGCCCTGAACAGGGCCCTTTGCGGGGCATGCCCCAAGAAATTCCGCTCTTTTGCCTGTAAAAAAAAACATACAATACCCCCCCCCAACATTACAACCCACCACCCACATACCCCTAATCTAACCCAAACCCCCCTTAAATAAACCTAACACTAAGCCCCTGAAGATCTTCCTACCTTGTCTTCACCCTACCAGGTTCACCGATCCGTCCTGAAGAGCTCCTCCGATGTCCTGATCCAAGCCCAAGCGGGGGGCTGAAGAGGTCCATGATCCGGCTGAAGTCTTCATCCAAGCGGGAGCTGAAGAGGTCCATGATCCGGATGAAGTCTTCATCCAAGCGGGAGCTGAAGAGGTCCATGAGCCGGATAAAGTCTTCTATCAACGGCATCTTCAATCTTCTTTCTTCCGGATCCATCTTGCAGACCTCCGACGCGGAACATCCTCTTCTCCCGACGCCTACTAGCCGAATGACGGTTCCTTTAAGGGACGTCATCCAAGATGGCGTCCCTCGAATTCCGATTGGCTGATAGGATTCTATCAGCCAATCGGAATTAAGGTAGGAATATTCTGATTGGCTGATGGAATCAGCCAATCAGAATCAAGTTCAATCTGATTGGCTGATTCGATCGGCCAATCAGATTGAGCTTGCATTCTATTTGCTGTTCCGATCAGCCAATAGAATGCGAGCTCAATCTGATTGGCTGACTGGATCAGCCAATTGGATTGATCTTGATTCTGATTGGCTGATTACATCAGCCAATCAGAATATTCCTACCTTAATTCCGATTGGCTGATAGAATCCTATCAGCCAATCGGAATTCGAGGGACGCCATCTTGGATGACGTCCCTTAAAGGAACCGTCATTCGGCTAGTAGGCGTCGGGAAAAGAGGATGTTCCGCGTCGGAGGTCTGCAAGATGGATCCGGAAGAAAGAAGATTGAAGATGCCGTTGATAGAAGACTTCATCCGGATCATGGACCTCTTCAGCTCCCGCTTGGATGAAGACTTCATCTGGATCATGGACCTCTTCAGCTCCCGCTTGGATGAAGACTTCAGCCGGATCATGGACCTCTTCAGCCCCCCGCTTGGGCTTGGATCAGGACATCGGAGGAGCTCTTCAGGACGGATCGGTGAACCTGGTAGGGTGAAGACAAGGTAGGAAGATCTTCAGGGGCTTAGTGTTAGGTTTATTTAAGGGGGGTTTGGGTTAGATTAGGGGTATGTGGGTGGTGGGTTGTAATGTTGGGGGGGGGGTATTGTATGTTTTTTTTTACAGGCAAAAGAGCTGAATTTCTTGGGGCATGCCCCGCAAAGGGCCCTGTTCAGGGCTGGTAAGGTAAAAGAGCTTTGAAATGTAGTAATTTAGAATAGGGTAGGGCATTTTGTTATTTTGGGGGTCTTTGTTATTTTATTAGGGGGCTTAGAGTAGGTGTAATTAGTTTAAAATTGTTGTAATATTTTTCTTATGTTTGTAAATATTTTTTTATTTTTTGTAACTTAGTTCTTTTTTATTTTTTTTACTTTAGTTAGTTTATTTCATTTTAGTTGTTTGTAGGAATTGTATTTAATTTATTTATTGATAGTGTAGTTTTAGCTTTAATTGTAGGTAATTGTAGGTATTTTATTTAATTAATTTAATGATAGTGTAGTGTTAGGTTTAATTGTAACTTAGGTTAGGATTTATTTTACAGGTAATTTTGTAATTATTTTAACTAGGTAACTATTAAATAGTTCATAACTATTTAATAGCTATTGTACCTGGTTAAAATAATTACAAAGTTGCCTGTAAAATAAATATTAATCCTAAAATAGCTACAATGTAATTATAATTTATATTGTAGCTATATTAGGATTTATTTTACAGGTAAGTATTTCGCTTTAAATAGGAATAATTTATTTAATAAGAGTTAATTAATTTCGTTAGATAAAAATTATATTTAACTTAGGGGGGTGTTAGTGTTAGGGTTAGACTTAGCTTTAGGGGTTAATACATTTATTATAGTAGCGGTGAGCTCCGGTCGGCAGATTAGGGGTTAATGTTTGAAGTTAGGTGTCGGCGATGTTAGGGAGGGCAGATTAGGGGTTAATACTATTTATCATAGGGTTAGTGATGCGGATTAGGGGTTAATAACTTTATAATAGTAGTGGTGCGGTCCGCTCGGCAGATTAGGGGTTAATAAGTGTAGGCAGGTGGATTCGACGTTGTGGGGGGCAGATTAGGGGTTAATAAATATAATACAGGGGTCGGCGGTGTTAGGGGCAGCAGATTAGGGGTACATAAGTATAACGTAGGTGGCGGTCGGCAGATTAGGGGTTAAAAAAAATTAATTGAGTGGTGGCGATGTGGGGGGGCCTCAGTTTAGGGGTACATAGGTAGTTTATGGGTGTTAGTGTACTTTAGAGTACAGTAGTTAAGAGCTTTATGAACCGGCGTTAGCCCAGAAAGCTCTTAACTACTGACTTTTTTCCTGCGGCTGGAGTTTTGTCGTTAGATGTCTAACGCTCACTTCAGCCACGACTCTAAATACCGGAGTTAGAAAGATCCCATTGAAAAGATAGGATACGCAATTGACGTAAGGGGATCTGCGGTATGGAAAAGTCGTGGCTGAAAAGTGAGCGTTAGACCCTATTTTGAGTGACTCCAAATACCGGAGTTAGCCTAAAACCAGCGTTAGGAGCCTCTAACGCTGGTTTTCACGGCTAACGCCAAACTCCAAATCTAGGCCTTAATTATTATTTAAATAAATATAAATAATATTACTATTATTAACTAAAGTATTCCTATTTAAAACTAAATACTTACCTATAAAATAAACCCTAAGATAGGTACAATATGATTAATAATTACATTGTAGCTATTTTAGGATTTATTTTTATTTTACAGGCAACTTTGTATTTATTTTAACTAGGTACAATAGCTATTAAATAGTTAATAAATATTTAATAGCTACCTAGTTAAAATAATTACAAAATTACCTGTAAAATAAATCCTAACCTAAGTTACAAATACACCTAACACTACACTATCATTAAATTAATAAAATAAATTAACTACAATTATCTAAAATTAAATACAATTAAATAATCTAAACTATAGTACAAAAAAACCCCCACTAAATTAAAAAAAAAAAACAAGAAGTTTAAACTAATTACACCTAATCTAAGCCCCCTAATAAAATAAAAAGCCCCCCAAAATAATAAAATGCCCTACCATATACTAAATTACAAATAGCCCTTAAAAGGGCCTTTTGCGGGGCATTGCCCCAAAGTAATTGCTCTTTTAGCTGTAAAAAAACAAACAATCCCCCCCCCAACATTACAATCCACCACCTACATACCCCTACTCTAAAACCCACCCGATCCCCCCTTAAAAAAACCTAACACTACCCCATTGAAGATCACCCTACCTTGAGCCATCTTCACCCAGCTGGGCCGAAGTCTTCATCCGATGGGGCAGAAGAGGACATCCAGAAGTCCGGCGAAACCGTAAGTGGTACTCTGTTTACATCCGGTTTCGGCTGGGTGGAACGCATGGATGTGTTCCAAATCACTGTTTGGCACAATTTTTTTTATGTGAGAGGTATGTGTAAGTTTGGTTATCACTATATATTATATATATATATATATATATATATATATATATATACAGAATATGTTTATATGTGTGTACACATGTATTTATGTATTTTTATGTGTATATATGTATTTAGAGACATCTATACACATATAAACAAAGAAATACATACACACACACACACACACACATATATATATATATATATATATATATATATATATATATATATATATATATATATATATATATATATATATATATATGCATTGGAGCCCTTTACAATCAAGAAGATGAAAACATGTAAAAGCAATATATGTAATATTCATATTTAATAAAGTTGATATTGTTTTACTGTAACTATTTAACATTCCAATGTTCTATACATAGCAGAATATATTCTATGTATTTATAAATAGATATCCCTAAATATATCTTATTAGTAATTTTATTATATCTGTATATATCTATGACTGTAAAACTGGAACAGCACTGACTGATAACGGTGCTCCTGTAGACTGGAGAACTGCCTATTCTCCAAAATAGATCCAATAGTATACAAATATCCACAGCACCTTATTATCCAAAGACTTTATTTAGGACAAATAAAAATACTGCAACATTTCAAGGTTATGCCCCTTAATCATGCATCATTAAGGACATAACCCTGACACGTTGCTGTCTTTTTATTTGTCCTAAATAAAGTCTGCAGTGGTGCAGTGGACATTTGTATACTATTGTTTATATCTATACCTACAGTATATATAATTATGTATATATATATATATATATATATATATATATAAAATCAGAAACAGACCTTGCACTCGCTGGATTTTTTAACAAACTTTTTTACTTGGCAAAAATAGTGACGTTTCGGGGACAGTGTATCCCCTTCCTCAGACAGTGAATGCTTCAAACTTAGGTGAATTTATACAAACAAATAAATAACCCCTCCCCCCAATTAGCAAAAAAAACGCCAAAAGTGTTGCTATGGTGACCATATGTCACAAAGTGAACATCGTATATACATTATAATATAAGCAATCAAAGCTATGACAGTGAAGATGATCAAATTAAAAGACCTGTAGTAAAATGAACATGGTAAACAACTTAACATTTCAAGTACTGGTATTCTTAACAAATCCCTAATGTCCGTTATTGTTCGGGGAGCCAGCCAATATTGGAAGCCTTATATGTTGTAGCCTAGGTGGTCAGGCATAAAATACACACTCAAAACCTACCAAAATTGGAAAACAAAGTTCTAATGTAGATCGCCGTGTCCCACGCCATCGCAACACGCCCGCACTAGGTAGAACAGACAAACCCGGAAGTGCATCGGCCAATCACGTGTCTGGCCATGCACCAATCACTCGGGTTGCGGTTGGGGTTGTCATGGCAATGGGTCACAACGATCCAAATAGCAACAAAGAAGCATATCGGACAAATCAGCTACTAAGCATAACATTGTAATAGTACACATCAATAGATACTTGTAATAAATGCTGCTACAAGTGCTATACCACTGCCGTAAATATAACCAGTAAATCATATATATAGAGCCATCTTGCCGTATTCTGATGGGGGTATAATAATATCATACATTCTCCCTAGAGCGCATCTATATCATAGTGGACGCTGCTACAGGGACTATATCACTAATGTGCATTCACTATCCAATATGCACAGTGTACTATGATGGAGAATATGTACAAATTTATACACGGTAATATCACCCATTAAAGAAGGTGAACTGGGATGGCATGACCAATGAGAGAGTACCAAACGCCCCAAAGAAAAGAACCAAAATAACCCCACCAATACTTAAATACAAGGAAACCGAATAAAAAGTGGGAAAATGGGAAAAGAGTGTTAGTGAAAAAAAGAATGTTAGTGAAAAAAAGGAAGGGGAGAAACAGACGAATGGAAATAAACTGTAAAGATAAATAAATATAAAAATAAAATTAAAATAAAATAAAATTAAAATAGAAATAAATATAAAAAAATAAAAGTAAATATAAATATAAAAAATAATAATAATAATAAAAATAAAAATAAAAATAAAATAAAATAGAATAAAAAATAATAAATAATAAATAATAATTATTAATAAATAAATGAAAATAAAATGAGAATAGAGTGTGGACTCTCAAGTAGAAAAAATCTGGATAACATGGACTCCCATGGTAACTAGGCAGATCTCCCTAAGAGCTGGGTCTAATTTACAAGAAACAATGCCAGTCAAACATAGTATTAAGTCCATGTGGTTGCAGGGTATTCAAACGAAAAATCCATTTGGCCTCAACTTGCAGGAGAAGTGTATCCCTATCACCACCCCGCCTTAATGGGGGGACATGATCAATTAAGGTGAATCTCAGATCATGGAGTCCATGGCCTTTCTCCACAAAGTGCCGGGCCACAGGTTGGTCACTAGAGCCCTTCTTAAGGGCCGTTCTGATGGATGATCTGTGGTTAGCGAACCTGGTCTGGGCATCGTCAGTTGTTTTTCCCACATAGAACCGCCCACAGCTGCAGTTTAATAGATATACCACATGAGAGGTGGTGCACGTTAGCACATGCCTAATCTTGAACCTCTGATTGCGATGGGGATGTCCAAACGTTGGTCCTGGAATCATGGCATTACAGGTGGTACATCCAGATTTTTTCTACTTGAGAGTCCACACTCTATTCTCATTTTATTTTCATTTATTTATTAATAATTATTATTTATTATTTATTATTTTTTATTCTATTTTATTTTATTTTTATTATTATTATTATTTTTTATATTTATATTTACTTTTATTTTTTTATATTTATTTCTATTTTAATTTTATTTTATTTTAATTTTATTTTTATATTTATTTATCTTTACAGTTTATTTCCATTCGTCTGTTTCTCCCCTTCCTTTTTTTCACTAACATTCTTTTTTTCACTAACACTCTTTTCCCATTTTCCCACTTTTTATTCGGTTTCCTTGTATTTAAGTATTGGTGGGGTTATTTTGGTTCTTTTCTTTGGGGCGTTTGGTACTCTCTCATTGGTCATGCCATCCCAGTTCACCTTCTTTAATGGGTGATATTACCGTGTATAAATTTGTACATATTCTCCATCATAGTACACTGTGCATATTGGATAGTGAATGCACATTAGTGATATAGTCCCTGTAGCAGCGTCCACTATGATATAGATGCGCTCTAGGGAGAATGTATGATATTATTATACCCCCATCAGAATACGGCAAGATGGCTCTATATATATGATTTACTGGTTATATTTACGGCAGTGGTATAGCACTTGTAGCAGCACTTATTACAAGTATCTATTGATGTGTACTATTACAATGTTATGCTTAGTAGCTGATTTGTCCGATATGCTTCTTTGTTGCTATTTGGATCGTTGTGACCCATTGCCATGACAACCCCAACCGCAACCCGAGTGATTGGTGCATGGCCAGACACGTGATTGGCCGATGCACTTCCGGGTTTGTCTGTTCTACCTAGTGCGGGCGTGTTGCGATGGCGTGGGACACGGCGATCTACATTAGAACTTTGTTTTCCAATTTTGGTAGGTTTTGAGTGTGTATTTTATGCCTGACCACCTAGGCTACAAAATATAAGGCTTCCAATATTGGCTGGCTCCCCGGACAATAACGGACATTAGGGATTTGTTAAGAATACCAGTACTTGAAATGTTAAGTTGTTTACCATGTTCATTTTACTACAGGTCTTTTAATTTGATCATCTTCACTGTCATAGCTTTGATTGCTTATATTATAATGTATATACAATGTTCACTTTGTGACATATGGTCACCATAGCAACACTTTTGGCGGTTTTTTTTGCTAATTGGGGGGAGGGGTTATTTATTTGTTTGTATAAATTCACCTAAGTTTGAAGCATTCACTGTCTGAGGAAGGGGATACACTGTCCCCGAAACGTCACTATTTTTGCCAAGTAAAAAAGTTTGTTAAAAAATCCAGCGAGTGCAAGGTCTGTTTCTGATTTTGTATCTAATTTCACTAGCACCCTGGTTGTTGCATATAAGTGAGAGTGCACATCTTTGCTAAACGTATATATATATATATATATATATATATATATATATAGCAAAACAGGAAACAGCACTCTCTGGACTTAAGTAAAAAACAAGTAGTTTATTCAGTAACGTTTCGGGGAATGCTCCCCTTCATCAGACCAACAACATACAAGTGAGACAAACTTTTAAGCATACACAAACACCTCCCCCTAGTGCAAAAAAACGCCAAAAATGGTTGCCATAGCAACCAAACAACCAGTTCAAAGTAAATACATTTACCAATGCAACAATGACATCAAAGAAACCAGATCATTATGTTTAATTAGCATCAGGTCAATTAGCAAATCAACACATCATCCTACCACATAATACACCTGCTGTATATTGGTACTTCTAATACCCCAGTGGCAGTGTGTCCTTTTAAAGAGACATATCACAATATTATTAGCTAAGTACAGGAAAACAAGAATGTGTAGAAAAAAGGGGTTGAAAAAACGTTTAGTTAAACATCGGCACCTCATCATATTGAAATGCAATTCACGTAATGCACTTATAGTTGATGCCTAACTCATAATACCCGTACTACATAGTCAGGGGTCAAGTGTACCATAAATGCTATAGACGCAAGTAACGGCAAACTCGTTATACAGATACCTCAAACGATGTGACCGTATTACATGCACAAAGTGTAGCACGACCTATGTAAACGCCCTGTTCAGCATCGGACCAACCTCGCGCTGAATCTAGCACAGTTACTAGCGGAACAACAAGGGATATGCGCGTGCGTGGAAACCCGGAGCAGTCCAGCCCCCAATGCTCCAGCCAGGTACCTAATAGGATAGAAAGGACAAGCCCCCACACCGGACAAACAGTGTTATTAAAATGGCATGGTAAGAGGGCCCCAAGGTACTACTAAGGGAAGGAAGGGTCCGGGTCATGAACGTAATAAATGCAGCAGGATATGCAGTAGAAGATAGTACAACACCCCTAAAACCCAGATATCAGGAGTCACCCACTTAGGTCTAGTAACCCAGCTAGTTCAGTCTGACATACACGATGAGAAGGGTATATGCGTCTGTCATTTCTAACCTGTCAGCACCGGTCTTGCGGTCAAGACACCTATTGTCCGTGCATAGGCAATTTTACAGGGTCACAAAAAGGATGTCTATAAGTGTGCGCATGCGTGTAAGCCATGCCCAGTCAATTATTACTGTGTAAGGCAAGGTCCCTGATAGGCCGTCTGGGACAAGCCCCTATCCCTGTGTGAGTGACAGTTTTGCTATGAGATAGGGGGGCAGGGGTCCAAAGTCAAAAGATATGTCGGTCACAGTATGCTTCAGGCTGATGCTATGATTACAGGTTTGCTAGAGCCCGGTGGCCCAGAATTATAAGGATCGCTATAAAGGAAAAGAGACCCCTAAACTAATGTGAATAAATACATAGTACAGGCAGGTCCCATCCCCCTAGATACAGAAAATACTAGTGCTAACAGGGTTCCGTAGTGCAATGTTAGTAGCACCAGCACTCAGTGATGTGTCAACACTGCGGTGTGCATCAAAAGTAACATCCACTAATGTACATAACAGAAACAACCTAAATAAGGGTACACCCATTGGGCACCCCTCCTGGAGGATAAATATGGGCAGAGCCTACAGCCAATCAGCAACCAGACTACATGAACCCACTGTGGAAAAAGAATGCAAACATAGTATCAGATACTGTACAAACTAAATTAATCCCCTTAGAAAGATACAACCAGATACATTAGAAGCGTAAGCAGCTTAGTTCATAAAAAACAATGCCAGTCTATCCCCATGTTCAAACCTCTGGGGTGTATAGTGTCCAGTTTGAAAATCCACTCGGCCTCCTTCTGTAGGAGACGGGTGTCCCTGTCACCTCCCCTAGGCATTGGGGGTACATGATCGATGAGTTTAAATCTCAGGTCCGCCACAGAGTGACCCTTCTCCATAAAATGTCTGGCCACCGGTTGGTCACTCTTGCCTTTCTCAATTGCCGTCCGGATGGCACTCCTGTGATTAGCCATCCTTTTCTTAATGTCATCTGACGTCTTACCTATATAGAATAGGCCACAGTTGCAATTCAGCATGTACACCACAAATTTTGTGGTACACGTAAGGAAATGCTTGATCTTGTAGCTTGTATTATTGTGTGGATGTTTGAACTGCTTGCATTGCAGCATGGCGTTACACGTTACACAACTCGGGCACTTGTAGGAGCCCCTTTTGGTGTTTGTCTTGACCTTGCTGTAGCTATCAGTTGGATCAGTGTTCATTAAGATGTCTCTTAGGTTTCTTCCCCTCTTATATCCAATTCTGGGTGGTCCATAGTCGTGGTATGGTAATGTTGGATCAGTCTGGACAATATCCCATTTCTCTTTTAAAGTAACTCCTAGTGTTCTCGTGCTAGGGGTGTATGCAGTGACAAAATTCATCCTCTTCTGTTGGTCTCTTTTTGGCATTTTCATGCTCAACTGGGCCCTTGCTTCCTTTATAGTGTTACCATTGTATCCTCTGCTGTAAAACCGTGATTCCATTTCTTTCAGTTGTACCTCATGGTTTTCCTCTGATGTGTTATTGCGGATGACTCTCAGCAGCTGTGCCTTGGGAATGGCTTTTATGAGTGATCTTGGATGGTAACTAGAAGCATGTAGCAGTGTGTTTCTGTCGGTAGACTTTTTAAATAAGGTGGTACCCAATCTGTTGTTTACCTTATAAATTCTTAGATCCAGGAAATCCACTTCATTGTAGCTGGACACTTCCTTCAATTGAACCTGTCCCCCTATAGTGTTCAGGGATTTGACCCACTCGCCAAAGGACTCAATCGTGCCTCTCCAGACCACAACGATATCATCAATGTAGCGCTTGTAAAAGCGTACTTGTTGATTGTCATATACCTTGAACACCTTTTCCTCCATATGTTCCATGAATACGTTTGCAAAAGCAGGTGCCATATTTGAGCCCATGGCCGTTCCCATGAGCTGAAGATAAAATCTCCTTTCGAATTTAAAGTAGTTCAGCTTAAGACATAGAGATAGAAGTTCAATAATAAAGCTGGTAGGGGGACCCACATATGGGCATCTTTCAAGGCAGTTGGTAATTATCTCCATCCCCATTTCGTGCGGTATAATAGTATAGAGGCTTGTGACGTCAAGACTGGCAAGCACGTCTCCTGGTTCTATGTCAGATATGTCAGTGAGATACGCAATGAGTGTGGTGGAGTCTCTTAAGTATGAGCGCATGTTTACAACCAGTGGTTGTAGCATAGAGTCAACATATTTAGCCAGGGGTTGTAGGAGTGACCCCCGTGCTGAGACAATGGGGCGTCCAGGTGGATGTACCAATTGTTTGTGTATCTTGGGGAGTGTATAGAGAATTGGCCTGACTGGGTTGTTAGTGGTTAGCCATTCCTTGGTGGTAGGGTCTATCCAGTTCATTTGTGCTGCATGTTCAATAACTGAGTCAATCCGTGCTTTATAGGTAATCGTGGGGTCACAAGGTAAGGCTTTGTAGGTTGAGACATCACTTGTATTGTTTGTCTCACTTGTATGTTGTTGGTCTGATGAAGGGGAGCATTCCCCGAAACGTTACTGAATAAACTACTTGTTTTTTACTTAAGTCCAGAGAGTGCTGTTTCCTGTTTTGCTACATTTCAACTACTCTAGCACCCTGGCCCTTGGAGAACTGTTTGTGAGAGTGCAACTGACTCTTTTTGCTTATATATATATATATATATATATATATATATATATATATATATATATATATATATATAACCTGTAATTGTCAGATGATTATGTCTTTAAATAAAGCAATCAGGTTGGAACACAGGTTATGTCAGTGAACAAGGGCTAAGACTTGGCCCGAAACATGTCTGGCTGTTTGTTCTAACCTAGTTACAGGCCTGTAACTTTGATTTTCAGGTTTTTACATGTTACCTTATGGATTTTAATCAGTTTTCCAAATAAAGTTTTTTCATTTAAAAAAACAAAAAACAAAAAACATCTCTACATTTTTTGGTCTGGAGATGCAGGATTGCAGAGTGTTTCTACTATATATATATATATATATATATATATATATATATATATATATATATATATATATATATCAGTGACGTGCAGTGAGCTCAGAGGCTAGTGAGGCAGTGGCTATGATAGGCCTGAGAAGCACATATATGAACCTAATAGAGGTAACTTAAATTTACGATTAAATTAGCCGGTTACACAATGACGATTAGAATAGTATCTAATATCTTGTATTTAAGCCTCTGCAGACAGTCCCCTTATCTCAGGGCTATTTATTTATTATCTATTGACTTGCATTTTAGCCAGTTAGTGCTGTGTCCTGCACAACCCCACAGGAGAGAGCACAATGTTATCTTTATGACACACATAAATTAGCAGTCTCTTGTTGTAAAAAAGCTAATAAAAAAGCATGTGATAAGAGGCTGTCTGTAGCGGCTTAAACAGTCAGAAATTTAGAGATTAAACGGTTATAAAGTATATTAATATAACAATGTTAATTGTGCAAAGCTGGGGAATGGGTAATAAAGGCATTATCTATCTTTTTAAATAATAGCGATTTTGGTGTAGACTGAATTCTGACCCAGGCAGGATGAAATACTTGCAAGCACACAAACAAGGCTTCCAAACAATCTGACCACATGTTAAAACCAGAAACTCCCTAATGCAACTAATGCATAAAAATGCAGGGGATGACTGGCAATTTTGGAACCAGGGGGCGAGTACAATTCAGTGGCCCAAGTACTAAAACCCTGCCCACTATGACATTCTATATCTAATAGTTAAATTACAAGGGAAGTAAAGCACCTAAGAAATGATAGAAATAAGGCTATAAAAACAGAATTTCAATGGAAAAAAACATATATATTTATTTTTTCTAACATCAATGTATAGCCCTAGCATACTGCTGACATCATGTACATTTCCAGAAAACTGCTGACATCCATGTACAGTCCTAACATACTACTGACATCCTTGTACAGCCCCTTACAAAACCATTAATCAGGGCCCCCACACATACATAGAAACACACTTACAAACATAGATTCACATACACACAGAAACACACTAGGACATACAGAGGCACTAACACATACAGACACACACAGTGACACACACAGAAACAGACACATACAGAATCACACATAGAAATATACACTCAGATATACAAGAAGACTCACACAGACAGACACAGACAGACACGCACAGACACGCAAGCACCATCAGATACCATATACACATAGGAACCAACATACACAAAACCAGGCACCACATGCACACAAAAAGGCACCCAAAAAGCACAGACAAGAAGCCACATACATCATCACTCACACATACACAAGCACCCACAGGAATACACACTAAGAGGCTGGCTAATCCACAAATATATACAGACAAGCACACACACACTCAGATACACACACATACACACAACTAGACTCACCTAGTTGAATGAGCTGTAATCCTTTGAGGCGGAGTTCTACCTGACTCAACATAAACATGATGAACCAAAGACTTAACCACAATGCCAAAGAAATGGCAGAAGCCTTCTGACCTTTCCTTGAACCAGAAAAGATAATAAATAGACTAGAAGTCTTCCGGAAATCTTAGTAGCTTCAATATAATATTTCAAAGCTCTAACTACATCCAAAGAATGCAACGATCTTTCCTTAGAGATCTTAGGATTAGGACACAATGAAGGAACTACAATTTCTCTACTAATGTTGTTAGAATTCACAACCTTAGGTAAAAATTAAAATGAAGTTCGCAAAACCGCCTTATCCTGATGAAAAAATCAGAAAAGGAGACTCACAAGAAAGAGCAGATAATTCAGAAACTCTTCTAGCAGAAGAGATAGCCAAAAGAAACAAAACTTTCCAAGAAAGTAATTTAATATCCAGCGAATGCATAGGTTCAAACGGAGGAGCTTGAAGAGCCCCTAGAACCAAATTCAAACTCCAAGGAGGAGAAATTGACTTAATAACAGGTTTTATACGAACCAAAGCTTGTAAAAAACAATAAATATCAGGAAGACTAGCAATCTTTCTGTGAAAAAGAACAGAAAGAGCAGAGATTTGTCCTTTCAAGGAACTTGCAGACAAACCTTTATCCAGATCATCCTGAAGAAACTGTAAAATTCTAGGAATTCTAAACGAATGCCAAGAAAAATGATGAGAAGAACACCAAGAAATGTAAGTCTTCCAGACTCGATAATATATCTTCCTAGATACAGATTTACGAGCCTGTAACATAGTATTAATTACGGAGTCAGAGAAACCTCTATGACTGAGAATCAAGTGTTCAAACTCCATACCTTCAAATTTAAGGATTTGAGATCCTGATGGAAAAAAAGGACCTTACGATAGAAGGTCTGGTCTTAACGGAAGAGTCCATGGTTGGCAAGTAGCCATCCGGACAAGATCCGCATACCAAAACCTGTGAGGCCATGCTGGAGCCACCAGCAGAATAAACAAACGCTCCTTTAGAATCTTGGAAATCACTCTTGGAAGAAGAACTAGAGGCGGAAAGATATAAGCAGGATGATACTTCCAAGGAAGTGACAATACATAAACTACTTCCGCCTGAGGATCCCTGGATCTGGACAGATACCTGGGAAGCTTCTTGTTTAGATGAGAAGCCATCAGATCTATTTCTGGAAGTCCCCATATTTGAACAATCTGAAGAAATACCTCTGGGTGAAGAGACTATTCGCCCGGATGTAGCGTTTGGCGACTGAGATAATCGGCTTCCCAATTGTCTATACCTGGGATATGAACCGCAGAAATTAGACAGGAGCTAGATTCTGCCCATACAAGTATTCGAGAGACTTCTTTCATAGCCAGAGGACTGTGAGTTCCTCCTTGATGATTGACATATGCCACGGTTGTGACATTGTCCGTCTGGAAACAAATGAACGACTCTCTCTTTAGAAGAGGCCACGACTGAAGAGCTCTGAAAATTGCACGGAGTTCCAAAATGTTGATTGGTAATCTCGCCTCCTGAGATTCCCAAACCCCTTGTGCTGTCAGAAACCCCCATACAGCTTCCCAATCTGTCAGACTTGCATCTGTTGAGATCACAGTCTAGGTTGGAAGAACAAAAGAAGCCCCCTGAACTAAATGATGGTGGTCTGTCCACCACGTCAGAGAGTGTCGAACAATCGGTTTTAAAGATATTAATTGAGATATCTTTGTATAATCCCTGCACCACTGGTTCAGCATACAGAGCTGAAGAGGTCGCATGTGAAAACGAGCAAAGGGGATCGCGTCCAATGCAGCAGTCATAAGACCTAGAATTTCCATGCATAAGGCTACCGAAGGGAAAGATTGATATTGAAGGTTTCAACAAGCTTAAACCAATTTCAGACATCTCTTGTCCGTCAGAGACAGAGTCAAGGACACTGAATCCATCAGGAAACCTAAAAAGGTTACCCTTGTCTGAGGAGTCAAACAAACTTTTTGGTAAATTGATCCTCCAACCACGTTCTTGAAGAAACAACACTTATAAAAGACTGGAAAGGTTCTTTCTAGTGAAAATGAGCAAAGGGAATAGAATCCAATGCTGTGGCCATAAGACCTAAAACTTCTATGCATATATAGCAACTGAAGGAAATAATAGAGACTAAAGGTACCGACAGACGGAACCCCAAAAAAATTATCCCTTGTCTGATAGAGACAAGGACAGTGACACAAACTATCTGGAAACCTAAAAAAGGTGACCCTTGTGTGAGGAATCAAGAGCTTTTGAAAAAAAGATCCTCTAACTATGTCCTGAAGAGCAAGTGAATCATATGAGATTCCGCATCCTCAGAAAATAATCTGAATGAAAACAGAAAAATGAAAATATGCATTTATTGTATCTAATGAAAACAAATAATGCTATCAATGACCATAAAAAGGCAAAATAGTTTGAATAAAACTCCAAAACCCGGTTCCTCAAAAGGAACTGGAAGAAATACCCCAGAAGATTCCAGGTCTGAGCAGTGCTTGAACCCCATGGGTGCCCAGCCATGCTTCAACAGTACCCAAAATATATAGGACAGAAACACAGTTAAAGAAAGTGTTAGCCTTACTGGAATAAAATCAAAGAAATTTGGACAAAATAGAACCAAATAAATTTCAAAGAAGTCTTAACCTGCCCCTTACCAGCCAAGCTGGAATACGGCACGTACATCGCAATATTAGGGAGCTGATTTCGAACTCCAATTATAAACATGTTACTTGGGAAAGAACTCAGGAATTCGTTCCTTAATAAGAACAACCAAACTAGTATAAGCTTAAAGTTTTAGTCTTAGAACTCAATCTTGAAGCCCAGAGTAACAGTTAAGAATTGAATCCAATTATAAAACAAATAATTGATTATCTTAGAACAAAAGAAATATGGATTTTTTAATTTTTTTTTTAAAAATCACAAAATTCTTCTAGCTAAAAAAGCTAAAGACATAGATTACCCCTCATTTGCGAAAATATTCAATAAAATGAAGACACAAATGAAATTATTAGCATGATAGTCCAGTTTAAAGGACCAGCCAATACAGTGGACTTGCATAAGCAATACATGCAAAACAACAAGACAAATGCAACAGCACCTAGTCTAGTAAATGTTGTCCCTTTAACAATACTAAAATAAATCATAATCTGATACTTGATCTTAAAGTAAACAGAGAAAATGAAGCAATTGCAATATCCAAATAAATCACAGGACCAAGAAAAGTACCTGAAACTAAATAATTTTCCATAAATAAGATACAACTATCTAAAGGAAAATAAATACTATTTTGCTATAGAAACAATAGCATAATTAGTAGAATTAGAGATAGCCCCAATAAATTGGAGAACCCTCCAAATTGAATTTAACTGCTGGCAAAGAATATAGTTTAAAACCTTTGAAGAAGGAATAAAAGAAAATTCTCAGCCTATTCCATTCCCTAGTATGGGGAATTGGAAAGAAAACCTCTGAAAACACAGAAGAAATAAATAGGCAGACATAGTGTCAGCTAGTCTTAAAGAACTAGTTACCTTAATATCCAAAATAATCAATACCTTTTCAACAAAGAACTAATGTACTTTAATAATAGAAAAATAATAAAAAAGTAGATTTGTTAGTGCCAATATCTGATGAAGAAAATTTCTGAAAGAGAAAAAAACATCATCAGAGAAGGATAAATCAGTATGTTGTTGGTCATTTGAAACTTCAATAATTAAAAAAGAAGTGAAAAAGACCTAAAAATTTTATTAGAAGGCACGAAGTCAGACAAAGCCTTTAAAATAGAATCAGAAAAATATTTCTTATAAATCTTCTAAATATTTCTTGTAAGAATGGAAATATATAAAGCATAAATACTAATGGATTCTGCATGTAAAAGTATATCATAATAACTTATTACAAACCATAGCTAAAGATAAACATTTATAACATTTAAAATAATTGAACTTAGCTTTGGTAGAACTGAAACTCAGTTAAGCGTTTTTCCAGAAGTGGCTTCTGATTCAGGGTCAATCTGAGACATCTTGCAATATGTAATAGAAAAAACAACATACAAAGCAAAATTGATCAAATTCCTTAAATGACAGTTTCAGGAATGGGAAAAAAATGCCAATGAACAAGCTTCTAGCAACCAGAAGCAATAAATAATGAGACTTAAATATTGTAGAGACAACAATGACGCTCTAATTTTTTAGCACCAAAAAAGCCGCCCACATTATTTGGCGCCATATCCGGTAACGCCGACATTTTTTGGCGCAAAAACGTCAAAAAAATTACGCAACTTCCGGCGGCACGTATGACGCCGGAAATGACAAGAAATTTTTTGCGCCAAGAAAGTCCGTGCCAAGAATGACGCAATAAAATGAAGCATTTTCAGCCCCCGCGAGCTTAACAGCCCACAGGAAAAAAGTCAAATTTTAAGGTAAGAAAAAATTGATTTATTCATATGCATTATCCCAAATATGAAACTGACTGTCTGAAAATAAGGAACGTTGAACCTCCTGAATCAAGGCAAATAAATGTTTAAACACATATATTTAGAACTTTATATAAAAGTGCCCAACCATAGCTTAGAGTGTCACAGAAAATAAGACTTACTTACCCCAGGAAACTCATCTACATGTAGTAGAAAGCCAAACCAGTACTGAAACGAGAATCAGTAGAGGTAATGGTATATATAAGAGTATATCGTCGATCTGAAAAGGGAGGTAAGAGATGAATCTCTACGACCGATAACAGAGAACCTATGAAATAGACCCCATAGAAGGAGATCATTGAATTCAAATAGGCAATACTCTCTTCACATCCCTCTGACATTCACTGCACACTGAGAGGAAAACCGGGCTCCAGCCTGCTGCGAAGCGCATATCAACGTAGAATCTAGCACAAACTTACTTCACCACCTCCATGGGAGGCAAAGTTTGTAAAATTGATTTGTGGGTGTGGTGAGGGGTGTATTTATAGGCATTTTGAGGTTTGGGAAACTTTTCCCCTCCTGGTAGGAATGTATATCCCATACGTCACTAGCTCATGGACTCTTGCTAAAGAAAGAAACGTGTATTTATTGAAGGAAAACATTAGGATGACAGAGTGAAGTACTGACCTTAAATCAATCAGTCTATCTAATCCACATACATAGAAACAAAATCAGCACAGTTTTGTTCTCTTTAGTTTTCAGTGCACATAACTAAGATTCTCAGAAGTGTCTGGACCCAGTAAATCTCACCTTATATCTCGGGTGACATAGGAGTGTACTCAGCACTGACTGTTTTACAGGAGGGAAAGTACATTGTTTATTATACAGACCAGAAGAGGTTCCTGCATAAAAAAGGCACTAGCATTTACTTTTTTGCACAAGGTCACAAGCTAGTGACAACACAATACTTACTGAGAGCTGTAGTAATAAAGCATCATTTATTATACAGACCAGGAGAGGTTCCTGCATAAAAAGGCACTAGCATTTCCTTTTTTGCACAAGGGCACTAGCTAGTGACAACACAATACTTACTGAGAGCTGTAGTAATAAAGCATCATTTATTATACAGACCAGGAGAGGTTCCTGCATAAAAAATGCACTAGCTTTTCCTTTTTTGCACAAGGGCACCAGCTAGTGACAACACAAAACTTACTGAGAGCTGTAGTAATAAAGCATCATTTATTATACAGACCAGGAGAGGTTCCTGCATAAAAAAGGCACTAGCTTTTCCTTTTTTGCACAAGGACACCAGCTAGTGACAACACAATACTTACTGAGAGCTGTAGTAATAAAGCAAGCTCTGCAGTCAATGTTGTTAACTGGTTAAAAAGCAGCAAATTGCCAGATCACATTAAAAACAAATATTCACAATAAAAAGTTAAAATAAACTGCCAGCAAAATGTGGGAAGCTATTATCATTACCAGCACTCCTCAGTCACAACAGTCAACATTGTTAATAAGTAGAAAGCTTACAGATCACAATAAAAGCATTAATATTAAATAAAATCACTATCATTTAACAGAATGAGGAAAGCTATAAACCTTATCCCTTACTGTGCACTTCTTCCTGCAGTCCTTATTCTCCCCTCTTGTTTCTAATGAAGCCTGTGCTAGTGGGAGGGTCCCAGACTGGATCACAGTAACAGGAAGTCAGTGAACATCAGACAGGGCCAGCCCTGCATCCTGCATAACTAATAATGCCAAGAAGAGTTTTTCTTCTCTGATTGGCTCTCTCCCTAAGAGGCATCATGAGGGAGGCCTCCTATTGGTCATTATTTTTGCTTCAGGTAGTTTTAATTTACCACCAGTGGGTGGCGCTGCTGCTATTGAAGAAATGTATCCATGTTTTGCTATGAAGAGATGCAGTCCTGTATGATGCCTCTCCATAGCATTACATGGGTGGAATTTTTTTTTTACAATTTTTTCTTAATTAAAATTTAACTAAACTTTGGCCCCATATGGCAGGGGAAGCAGTGCCTCCCCTGCCTCCTATGACTGCACGTCCCTGATACTGCGCATATCTGCCATGGCTGATTTTATGTCATCTTTGGATGCTAGCTGCTTTAAATCTTCCCTCGTGATCTCTGATTGTTTTATTATTGCAGCCTGAGTTTCAGGGTTTATTTCTCTATTCTCTGGGGTTGTCTGTATTTCTTGTAATTTATCTGATACTTTCAGGTAGTGATCCATCATTTTTGATTTTGGGTTGATGTCAGTTTTGGCTATTTTTTTGGCCAGCATCACCTTGCATAAATTCTCAGGGCCTCTGTGTATATTGGAGCTTAATGTTCACCTGCCTATATTGTAATGGGTGTTGGAAATATAATTAATCCACCCTGCGTGTATACCTGGTTTTAATGTGGTTCAGCTGGTTATATATTGACTGCGTGACACCTGTGTCCTTCAGTCCCTAACACTGTCACCTTTTTTTTAGGTATTGTATTTTCTTACCCGGCTCCTGGGGGGTAGATGTCTGCCTGTTTGAGCTTTCTACTTGCTTTATTATGCTAGCCGTCTGTTCCTGTGAGTCTCGTCCATATCGCTCCACCAGCCCGTGATCTTGTTCTGCACCTTTAATGGCGATGTGCAGGGAGGCCTACGGCAATCGCGCTTCTTACACCAACAGTGTCAGCGCGTTAGTGACAGCTTCAGGGTCCTAATTCCCCAGGTACCAGGCTTTTTCTGACCTCCGTAATGGTGTAACAGTCCCGCTTTTAGCACCTGTGCCTAGCCGCTGCAGGGTTTGATGTGTATAATTTCTTTGCGCAACAGCGCAACTGCTTACTCTGGTCCGCTCCAGCTCTTTCACGCCTCTGCAATGGGTTCCGTGTCAGCAGGGTTGCGGCGATATATGTTATTTCCCATTCTTTTGTACTCCGAGTCCCGGGGAGTGTTACAGCAGATAGTGCATATTATATAGGGGCTTTTGGCTTAATGATATCTGATTAATTTGCCAGCATGGGGGATCAGGGCCTAGGAGCTGTTCTAGCTAGCTGCCATCTTGGTGTGTGGCCAATCTCCGCCCCCCACTAAAGTTTTATTTTTATGCCTGTTGTGCATTTCCAACAGAAACATAGAATTTGCCAGTGAACACTTCAGTTGCAAGTAGTTTTCAAATCAGTTTAAACAGCTGAATCTTATGTTTTTCATGCAAAAACAAATCAAAAACATATATAAAAAAATAAAATAAAAATAGAGGAATAATTTATTATTGTTAAATAGTGTTCTTTCATGTTTAAAGTGCAATATCATATAACTAGGAAGTTGACAGAGGGTTCAAAAGTTGGTAGTGTGATAAGATTTATAGTTAATTTGAGTATTTTTTTTTTTTAAAAATGGTGAAAACTAGGTTTTAAATGAAAAATTTAGAAAATGTAAAAATATAAAAAATGTGTACGGCCTAGGGATGAAATAGTTCACTAACTGTGGAAATATTGAGAACTTGAAAAATTAAAAAACACTTATAAAAATTGTGAAACTTAAGTTTAAAGTGAACATTGTGAAACTTGAATTTCATGTGAAAAAATATGTAAACATTTGAAAAATTTTGAAAAAAATGTAAAACCTAAATATGGAGAAAATAATTCACTAACTGTGAAACATGTTGGTGGTTGCACTTGTGTGAGTGTGTTCTATATAAATATAAACTATGCAATTATATAATATTGCAATATATAATGTGAATAGTGGTTACTAAATGAATCAAATGAAATAAATCAAATAGAATAAAAAGAACAAAAAGTCCTTGAGTCTGCTCTTCTGACGGATTGGGCTTGGAAAGGTTGATCTAAAAAATAAATAAAGAAGAGCGCCTCATAGTGAGGTTATCCAATATAAGAAAAGTGGGTATGTAAATGCTGTCAATTGCTTACTCACAAAGGTGTTTGAAACAAGGTTGTGTACGATCAGTTGATTGACACCTCCTGCTAGTGGCGGATTGGCCGCAAAACTGCAGGGGGTGGCATTGCACAAGCAGTTCACCAGATATGCTACAGCATATCATGTCCACCAGACATTGATAAATCGTCCCCCTGGTGTCTACAATATCCAGCTTACCTGCTTGCACGATCACACCGTGTATACCCAAATGTGAGTACTCTTTTTCACATTTATTTGAAGTCGTCACAGATACCAGTCACATCTGCACTATGAAAAGCCTTATGTTTTCTTAAAAGGTCACTTTACCCCAAATCCATACTAACACAAACAGAAAGGAGTTGTTGCCGTTATTAACCAGCTGGAGACTGCAAAGCCCAGCCTGCACTACCTTTGTGCAAACACCTTTGTGAGTAAGCAATGGACAGCATTTTAAATGTACACACACTGGCAAAGGCCCTGTATATGCAGGCTCCCCTGTCACTATTTTTTTTTTTTTTTTTTTTTTTTAAATAATTTTTTTATTGAAGTTAAAGTATAGTTTAACAAACAAACAAAAATCGCCAATGAGGCCAATGTTACATCAGAGTAGATAATACATTGTCTATAGATTAACATTATTAGTATAATACACATGTAACAATATAATCATATATTACATCATAATATGGAGATAGACAAAAGTTTAGGCGAGATAGAATACAACTTCGTTTTATGTTATATTATGATCAGATGATCTCCACAGTACTATAGAAACAATTGAAAGAATATCAAAGTAAGGCTGTGGAGAATTGGCTTATGTGTCAGCCACTCTCGGGCTGAGATATACAGGGGGGGGGGATATTCAGCGGGTAAGCACCGCTATAAATAAAGAGGAAATGGTGGAGAGTCAGGGGGGGGGGGGAGCCTTATATAAGTATGAGTAGTTTAAAATATGAGGTTGGTACTTAGAGATGTTAAAGTGGAGGAATCCCAGAACTATTTTGGGAAGATTATAACTAGTAAATCATAGCCTAAGGATACTAGCTCTTGGTTATATAATGAGGTTATCTTCCAGGCCTACTTCTAGGCCTATATTGCAGGAATGCGATGTAAGAGTGTATTAGTGAAATATAGATATAAATCTGAATCTCATATCACCTAATAGCATCTAATCTATGTCCATTTACAAACCGCTTCAGTGTATGTAGAGTATTATAAGCAGAATACAACTGGTCTCCTGGCAATCTAGCCAATCTATATACAAACTTTAATGTCACCTCAAACCCCTATACCACATCTTTGCCCTTGAGCATATCTCTAACTTTAAACATGCTGAGGGTAAACATTTTGCTTCAGGACATAAGACTTTATAAAAATGGGGTGGGGCAAGAACATACCCAATCTAGCATCCATGAACTAAAATGAAGGCATAATAGAGTCCTTATGGAATAGTGCAAGCCACCCTATTTGGGATGATAACATGGATAATGGTCATTGTTTAATAGTTCAACAAAATCAAACAGTATATAGTGTCCAAATAGTATATAAACAATAACTAGCTTGTAAGCTAGGATACACACTATCTTGAACATGCGTCCCAAAGGAAACGAACACTAGGGGAAAAATAGTGACCTATTATCTGGCAACGATTTCGTCATCCCTGTCTTAGGTGCAAACTTAGTATCCCATAATTAAAGTTCTGCAGGAGCTATATTTCTAAGTGTTCTGGTCCAAATAGGGCTAGCGTTAATATTAGTATGCTAAGAGGAACCATTTGTAAAATGATCCCTCTACTAGGATGGCTACAGCGTACAGGAGGCAAAAGGTCCATATATAAAGCTATACTGTGAGGTACGAAACATACAAGAGTCACAATGTTCCAGAGCACTCATTTACCTTTTGGCTTATAGATATTTGTAATTACAAAGAGTAAAATAGATAAAATAAAGTATCTGCATGACACCTTGGCGTGTTTAGCTCAGAGATAGCAAGTAAGTGACATATTAGTAATCGCATATATGCAGAGCTAGTGATAAACCACATAACATAGAGGACTACTACCCCGCTGCTTGGGGCTATGCGAGGCGCCAAAAGCACACAGTTGCTCAATGAAATAACTTCCAATTAATAGATTGTTATATTCAATAATTCCCATCTTGTATAAAATGTGAAATAGTGGGCTATTTAATATTCTCAAATTCTAAGATGAAACTATAGGGGCTAGGCATTTAAATTCACATCCTCCAACTAGCATTGAGTATAAATAGTTAAAGTCAGGGGGGCATATATTAAAACTACAGCTCCTGTAATGTAAAATGCAGGTATAAAATCTGTGTATAAACACTACAGAGGAGCTTCTGTACATGCAAAGTATGGGCAAACCTATATAGAAACTAGGGATGATAGTCTCACATGTATTCTTATGGGGAACTATAAAAAAATGCACAAACATAACCCTGATCCTTAAGGCAGTCTAATCACAACAGTTTTAAAAGAGTACATATAACTACAGCTAGTGGTACTAAGCATATCCTATCTCTTGAAATATTAACAAGAGAGGCTGAATACTGCTGACCTAAATTGTATAAAACAAAAAAACAAAAAAAAAAAAAGCTTTTTAGAGCATTAAATAAAACAAAAAAAAAGCTTTTTAGAGCATTAAATCATCAATACTAGTCATTAGGGAAAATAAAACAAGTACAATAGAGCATCTGTAGGATACTCTGGCCTGTTTAACTCAAGAGCAGTATGTAAGCGATTCATTAGCAATCGTATATATTCAATACAGGTCTCATATGCACATATAGAAATAAGTAACTTACGAGTACCAACCGGGTAATAACAGTTCACAGTCAGTGAGGGCAAAAATATTGTCAACTTGTAGCCATAAGTGACTAACTAAATCTATGAATAAGTAATAATCCCTGTAAGTGACTAACTAAATCTATTAATAGGTAATAATCCCTGTAAAAAAGTTGTCTACTGTTCATTGTAAGTTCACCCGACACCGTTCCTTTGGAGCGGAACTATACCAGATGCATCATCTGAAAAGGGAAACATCCACTGATAGAGAGCACTTCTCGGGCCTGAAACTTGTTCCTGACGACAGATCGTGAGTTCTGTCCTGTTAGATGACTTTTGAGTCGCGGGGGCCTGCCTTGTCAGTCTTGCAATGCTGCTCCGGTGGCCACTTTGCCCAATCTGAGAGCTGCTGCTTGCCTCTCTAGGTATGATATCTATCTGTGCCGTAATCGATTGAGCTTCACATAGCGGCAGCAGACTGATAGTTGAGTCAGGTGAGGTTTGGGCTGCATAAATTCGAAGTTGGATTACAGTTGTGCAGGGCCGCACAGATGGGGGATCTGCCATGTGGCATCCTCTCTGCAGGCACATATCTTGTTCCAGGTGATCAGCAGCAGCAGCCTCCGGAGACCTCACTGGTGAAGAGTAGAGATGTTTTTTCTGAGCGCACGGTTCCGGTAGGTAGGCTGAGCTGCAGCTGCTCTTACTTAGCGGAATAGCCCGACAAGTTGAAATCTTTTGTCGTGTGGGTCGGGTCACCTCCTCAGGCCCCTCCGTGGGACTAGGCACTTCATGCTTGGTAATATCTCTAATGCACATCACCAAGTTGTCAAATCCAGCCTGCATAGCCTCCTCGAATCCTGTCAGCAGCTCCAACACTGTAAGATAGGAGATCTCCATTTTGCAGATGCACGTGGCGTTACCGATTATAAGTAACGTGGCAGTAAGTTGGAATTTTCAACCTCCTCAATGTTCCCTGTTAAAGTTTAAGTTTATACAGGCATCTATAAAGATGAATAGCCAATATTTATCAGATAGCCCCCTATATTAGGGATTAAAGCTGGGAGCTCCCCATGCACACGTCTTGCTGTGTTGGCAGTTGGCTCCGCCCCCCCCTGTCACTATTTTATAGTTCACAGAGTATATGACTCCAATTGTAATTCTAGTTTGTTAAGGGAGTGTTGCTGGCATCAAACATTAATTTCAAAAAAAGAATTTGGAAAGAGTTCCAAATGGAAGAGATGCCCTAAAAGCACTCTATGCCCAGACTAAATTTGAGGCAAAATAATTTAAAATTGAACTTTTAATAATATCTATAAAGGATGGGTAAACTGCTAAAATGTTATATCACGAGTGAATGCTGCATATATGAAACTAATAAGTATAGTGTTTCCCAATTCCACACAATCTGGCCTTTCTTGGTATATAATATAAGGAAACACAATAATAACACAATGATAATGTGATGTTATATCACCAATGTCAGTCAAAGTGAATGTGACACTGTTACAGGATTCAAATTACACTGGTAAAATATTGCTGAAATCTGATAGCTAAAAGTGTTGTGTAATAATACTTGTTACTAGTTCTGCCGTAATATGTGATTTGATGATAATACTGTTCACTATATTATTCCTGATATATTGTCAATTGCTAATAGTTCAGCCTTAAAGGGACAGCCAAGTCCAATAAAAACCTTCATGTTTCAAATAGGACTTATAATTTTAAACAACTTTCCAATTTACTTTTATCACCAAGTTTGATTTGTTCTCTTGGTATTCATAGTTGAAAGCTAAACCTAGGAAGGCTCATATGAAATTTTCTAAGCCCTTGAAGGCCACCTCTTATCAGATGCTTTTCATTTGCTTTTCACAACAGGGGAGAGCTAGTTCATGTAAATCATATAGATAACATTGTGATCACGCCCGTGGATTGTGGCAGACACTGCACTAATTGGCTAAAATGAAAGTCAATAGATAAAAAATAAAATGTCATGTGATCAGGGGGCTGTCAGAAAATGCTTAGATACAAGGTAAAAAGTATATTAATATAACAGTGAATACAACAGTGTTAGTTATGCGAATCTGGGGAATGGGTAATTATCTATTATCTATGTATTTTTTAAAACAACAAGAATTCTGGTGTTGACTGTCCATTTAATATGTAATTAGAGATGTTCATATCATCCTGGTAGTCTATAACATTTGCATAACACAGTTTGTTGCCACTTCACATGTTTAATTTTTGTTTATTAAGTTGCAACAGTGATATTAGCAACAATGTGGTTGCTGTATAGTTTAAGCAATGTAATTATACTGTTGTTAATTCAACAGTAGCTGCCATCAACTACAGCAGGAGGTACAAACTTATGTTAGATCATATATTCAGGGGCTTGTAGCTTTTGAGCCCCCTTGTGTTATCAGGATTATTCCCATTTAAATAGTATTGTGGTTGTCTGCAATCAACTTACCACTCAATTGAACAGTAGTGATGTCGCGAATAGTTCGCCGGCGAATAGTTCCCGGCGAACATAGCATGTTCGCGTTCGCCGCGGCGGGCGAACATATGCGATGTTCGATCCACACCCTATTCTTCATCATTGAGTAAACTTTGACCCTTTACCTCACAGTCACCAGACACATTACAGCCAATCAGTGGCAGACACTCCCTCCCAGACCCACCCACCTCCTGGACAGCATCCATTTTAGATTCATTTGGAAGCTGCATTCTTAGTGAGAGGAGGGACAGTGTAGCTGCTGCTGATTTAATAGGGAAATCGATAGCTAGGCTAATGTATTCAGTGTCCACTACAGTCCTGAAGGACTCATCTGATCTCTGCTGTAAGGACAGCACCCCAAAAAGCCCTTTTTAGGGCTAGAACATCAGTCTGCTTTTTTTTTTTTTCCTGTGTAATCTAATTGCAGTTGCCTGCTTGCCAGCGTGTGTGTCAGGCTCACAGCGTATACTGTGCCCACTTGCCCAGTGCCACCACTCATATCTGATGTAACAGTAGTGTACATTTAAAAAAACAACACTTTTTTGGACTGTGTTAAATAATAGCAGTCAGTTTCCTTCACATGTGTGCGTTTCAGTGCCTGCCTGCCAGGGCACAGTGTCACCCCAGTGCAACTCATATCTGGTGTAACAGTAGTGTAGATTTAAAAAAAAAAAACACTTTTTGGACTGCGTTAAATAATAGTAGTCAGTTTCCTTCACACATGTGCGTTTCAGTGCCTGCCTGCCAGGACACAGTGTCACCCCAGTGCAACTCATATCTGGTGTAACAGTAGTGTAGATTTAAAAAAAAAAAACACTTTTTTGACTGTGTTAAATAATAGCAGTCAGTTTCCTTCACACGTGTGTGTTTCAGTGCCTACCTGCCAGGGCACAGTATCACCCCAGTGCAACTCATATCTGGTGTAACAGTAGTGTAGATTTAAAAAAAACAACACTTTTTTGACTGTGTTAAATAATAGCAGTCAGTTTCCTTCACACGTGTGCGTTTTAGTGCCTGCCAGGGCACAGTGTCACACCAGTGCAACTCATATCTTGTGTAACAGTAGTGTACATTTAAAAAAAAAAATATACAATTTTGACTGTAATAGATTGAATAGCAGTTAGTTGTCTGCAAGCGTGTGTGTCAGGCCTACAGCGTCTACTCTGCCAACTTCTGCCAGTGCACAGTGCTACTCATATCTGTTGTCACAGTAGCTTGCATGCATAGTACCACCAATCGAAAAAAAAATGACAGGCAGAGGCAGGCCACCCCGCAGGGGCCGTCGTGTTCATGGTGCTGTGATTCCCTTTGGTCCTAGAATAATGCCCAGTGTTCAGAGGCCACATACCCCGAACTCGAACATTTCTGAGGACATAGTTCACTGGCTAACACAGGACACCCAATCTTCTACAGCTTCCGCTCGGAACCTTGACGCACCATCCTCCTCCAGCTTAGCTTCGGGCACCTCTCAAGTTACCACTCACCCGCCTGCTGCCACCACCAACACTAGCACCACAGCCGCTTCACTTGATCTGTTAGAGGAGTTATTTACACATCAGTGGGAAGAAATGAGTGATGCGCAACCATTATTGCCAGAGGATGTAGATAACAGGGATATGTCTCAGTCAGGCAGCATTACACACATGGACGTACGGTGTGATGATGATGTTGTACCTGCTGCGAAAGTTTGGTCTGTCACTGTGAAGCGGGCGTAACCCTTACACTACCTGATCGATACAACATCATACCTGATGTTTTAAAGCACGTTATTCCAAACAATTTAGGAATGTTAGGTGATTTATGCCCTTTATGGCTTAAAACCAGACTCTGCATCAACTATGTAATTTTCCATGGGAGTTTTGCCATGGATCCCCCTCCGGCATGCCACAGTCCAGGTGTTAGTCCCCTTGAAACAACTTTTCCATCACTATTGTGGCCAGAAAGAGTCCCTGTGGGTTTTAAAATTCGCCTGCCCATTGAAGTCTATGGCGGTTCGCCTGGTTCGCCGGTTCGCAAACTTTTTTAGGTTCGCGACATCACTATTGAACAGATAAATATGTATCAGTATTTTGAGTGTTGTCAAAAACCAAGGATGTTTTGTATTTTTTCAGTGTAATAAGCACATGAATCTGTTTATTACGATGTGCATTTTAAATGTGCTGGTGTTTTTATGTGTTGTCAAACACCAAAGTTGTTCTGTAATTTTTCAATGTAGTAAGCACATGAATCCGATTTTTACAATCTGTAATTTGAAAGTGCTGGCGTTTTATGTGTAAGTGTTGTGACTCACATCAGTCACAAACAACTACTTTATCATAAAAATCTAAATTTGTTCAATTCTAAGGCTTTTTCTTATTAGTGAAATATTTGCAGCATTCACTCGTGATATAACATTTTATCAGTTTACCCATCTTTTAAAG
This sequence comes from Bombina bombina, assembly GCF_027579735.1. NCBI lineage: Eukaryota > Metazoa > Chordata > Amphibia > Anura > Bombinatoridae > Bombina > Bombina bombina. The sequence goes on from NC_069503.1 coordinate 647,747,130, forward strand.
ATATTTTAAAAAGTTACATTTTAAATTCTTTTGCCTCAAATTTAGTCTGGGCATAGAGTGCTATTGGGGCCTTTTGTAACTCTTTCCAAATCCTTTTTTTGAAATTGACAGCATTTACCTACCCACTTTTCTTATCTTGGATAACTGCGCTATGATGAGTTCTTCTTCATCTCTTTTTTAGATCTTCTTTCATGTGTGTGTGTCAAAAAAAAAATTCTTGCTTTTTTCCTGCTTTTTTCTCTTTGTAAATTACCATTTTTTTATTTTTAATAAAGAAACATTAAAGAGTTAAAAGTATTCAAAAATTATTTCACTAAGTTTTTCTGAGCAATTTTTTACACATTAAAACTGAAATCACTAATTTAAGTACAAGTAAATGAAGCATAACATTCATAGTAACAAATGTAAAAATTGAAGGAAATATTCTTGTGTTGAAAATAATGATTCAATGTAAGTCTGCAAATTAAAATTCTATTTTAGCATTTCAAATTATGTTAGCATAGTAAAACATTCTCATTAACATTCAGCTATAACATTCAATTTTCAAAGAGAGATAATGTGTAGATTAATTCTACACAACATTAGACTTTATGAAATCGAATATTATGGTAAAATGTTGATGGGAATACATAAATTAAATATCAATTCTCATACAATTAGACTAAAATGACTACTTTCAGTACAAGTTTGAGAAATCACATTTGAAAATGTAAACTTAGATGCACTAATGTTAGAGTGTTGGCTTATCATTTACATTTTTAATTTAGCAAATACAATATGGCTTATATTAATAATGTTAAATAATGCTGCCAAATAATCTATGTAATTTATGACTTTCTTGAAGAACCTAAAACTTAGATGGATGATGATGGTTATTTTATATGGGAGTCTGTACTCAAAGATAGTTTATATGTGGACTAATTAGCCCCTGGTACCTGGTTTACTAAATTGACTTGCTTTCCTTTCATAGTCACTCTGTCAGTGGCCTGTTAATATTTTATCATTAACAGTAAGCATTATCTGTAAAATAGGGCATTAATTGTTGTGAAGGGGGGTAGAAATCAGTGGAATTACCAACCTACTTGTGTCTACTTCATGCATAAAGATGGATCAACTAAGATACCAACTTGATAAGGCTCTTAAGGTAGAAATATACATAGTCCTTAGTATGAGGTTGGACAGATACTATCAGGTCTTTCATAAAGGTGGTAGTACAAAGAAGCAAACATCAATACATTTCAGCTTTAAACCCCTTGCGGCAATAAGACATATGTACTATGTCACACAGTACTTTGCACAGCATACTGAGTTGATGTTGAATTAGGAAAAAGACCCACAAAGTAGTACACTGATAGCACTCAAGAGTCCTAAATAAGGCATAAGTAAAAGTACTAACAACAAGATACCAATTGTGTCAACTGGGATGAAGTACTTGGACACTAAAATTAAAATATAACTTTTATTGGGTTAAAACTTTAAAAGCAGGGATCTGAATTAAAATTACAACCTGGGGCAGGAGCTGTAGTTATTCCCTCCGCTTAGACTGGTTATACAGAAGTGTCAAATGATCTGACTCACTGATGATACCAATAAAATGTATCAAAATAGCCAATTTGAGGAGGCCACTCAGTATGAGGCAAATTACAATAAAGAATTCTAGCACAGTAAGGTATGTTGTGTTGAACAAGTGATTGGTGCATACAGTAACAAACAACAGCTTGCACTTATAACCTGTAAATAGCAGTTGTTGGAAGGGGAGCTGTAACAGTCTGTGTTAGAAGTGTGAGAATCGCTGTGTACAGTTTGCCAAACAGCCGTTTGAAAGAGACCCCAGGATTTCCTCAAGGTTGCCAAAAACAAAGAACCAGGTATTGGATATAATAGCCCATGAACACTGTTACTACCTGTGGTCCTTTGAGGGATTTCAGAAGCCGGAACGAAATTATCTGGTGTAAGTACCTATATACACCATTTTGATATACTTTTTTACCGCCTGTAATGAGACCTTCCCTGTCTCCTTTGCTTTCAGACAAATATCAGCTCTGGAAGCACAAAACAATTGAACTTTCTTCGTATGGACTTAATTCAGATAATTGTGTTTTTATAACTTTTTTTGTCTTATGTATATGATATTTACAATGTTTTTTATGAATTTGATATTAATTGTTTTATAATTTGCTTTCAGGTATTTGTATTTGGTTTGAAGTACCTATTGTTATTTTTATGCCATTAACCCAATATTTCGAATGTGTTCTATGAATGTGTGGGTTTTAAAACTTTACATATTTGTTTTATATATATACAGCATCAGAATTTTGTGGTACTACGCTTAAAATAGTTTATATAAGATATTGGCTGACTGGTTCAAGAGAGGGTTTTTTTCTTAGCTTATTTACCTCCTATTTTATTCCAGCACTTCCTTTTTGTTGTCTCAAAAACTGTGACATGTATATACTAAATTAGATTAAAAATCTAAATTAAGCATCAAGTACAATGCTAGTAATTATGCACTTAGAACATATAAACCATAAAATTAATCAGGTATTGTGAACCTATAAGCTTATATATCGAAGGTGCAGTATGAAGATAATAGCCCACAAAACTGAGTATCTCAAATCTCAAACCCACTATATAAGCTATTAGCATAAATCTTTAGATCAGTGGTGTGAGAGATTATGTAAGATGAATATCGAATATAACAAAAACGAGATTACGCTAACCGTGCCTCCAGGTTGCGGTACCAAAGACACAGGTTTCCCTAGACTCCTCACCAAAGCCCTAACATGTTTTTGCTGCTTCTTGGCTTTGTCAAAGTGTCTGTGTTGATGTAGTACCTATTTCTAAGACAGAGGCACATGCTGTGGTCCCAGCTGTCAGCTTAGACAGTGGAGACTGCAGATGGGGACAAAATGCATCTACCTTCAAGTGGTAAGGGAACCCAATTGCCTATTGTTATAAAGTCCTAAACTGCATACTAGAGATGTGCATTAATTTCATAATGAATGCTGAATAGTGCATCCTATGAATATACAGGGCAACTAATTTCCATGAATAATTGGTACAGAAATTTTGGATGAACCTAAGAAGAGGTTGACCAGTGTTGGGGGAGGATGGAAGAGAGGTGTTTGGGAGGGATCAGGTAGGGATCAAGGGGTGAAAATATTAATCTTACAAGCTAAGTGATTAACCCCTGCACTGCTGAATTTCTGAAGTGTGGTGCGCAGCTGCAATTTACGGCCTTCTAAATGGCAAAAAACAATGCCAAAATCATTCATGTCTGATATTTTTGAACAAAGGGGATGCAAGAAAAGTTTTTACAATCATTTGGCTGCAGTAGTTTTGTGTAAATATTTTTTGTGAGAAAACCATAGTTTGTGAAAAAGTTAACTTTTGTTGTTGTTGATATGATCATATTTGGTGGCCAAATAAGCAAATGGAGTAGAAGAATAATTTATTTAATGCTACTGGACTATAGAATATAAAATAATTTTAAAAGCATCCATGAAAATATGCTTTGCAAATTATGAGATAATATGAAAATATGCAGCAAATCAAATTACATTGTAGCGCTCCTGTTAATTGATTTTAATCAAAATATGTATTATCTATATGCACTTCAAAGAAAACATCTAATAACATTGCATCTTAATAAGTTAAAGAAATTCATTCTGTATGAATTTTATATATAAAAAAGAAGCAAGATATTCATCATAAAAGTAAAAATAAATGGAACAAATATGACATTTGAACATATCATAACCTGATACATTTGACTTAAACGAAAATCAGGTTTTCTATATGTGGGCTTGTTCCCAATAAGTCATTAACAATAGAGTCATAAGATACTGATGTTGCCAACATAAAAATGTAGTTTATGGCTCCATTTAATACTAGGTTTCCACTGAAATATTTTGCGCAATTGCGCAATTTTGTGCTCTTTTTGCAAAGGTATAACCTAATGTTGTGTTAACATTTCTTAAAAATCACTTAATAAGAAGTTTGTTGCTATGGTAACCTGGTCTTACACTATAAAATGTATGTTTAACACCTGGCTCCTTACTACTCAAATAATTTAATTCTACACAAAAAAATTACAAAGTTACAAAAAACTAACAACTAAGTTACAAAAAATAACAAACACTAAGTTACACAAAAAAATAAACACTAAGTTACAAAAAATAAAAAAGAAATTATCAAAGCTTTAAACTAATTACACCTAATCTAAGGGCCCTATGAAAATAAAAAAGCCCCCCCAAAATAAAAAAAAACCCTAGCCTACAATAAACTACAAATAGCCCTTAAAAGGGCCTTTTGTGGGGCATTGCCCCAAAGTAATCAGCTCTTTTACTTGTAAAAGAAAATACAAATACCCCCCCCCCAACAGTAAAACCCACCACCCACACAACCAACCCCCCAAATAAAAACCTAATCTTAAAAAACCTTAGCTCCCCATTGCCCTGAAAAGGGCATTTGGATGGGCATTTCCCTTAAAAGGGCATTTAGCTCTTTTGCAGGCCCAAGTCCTAATCTAAAACTAAAACCCACCCAATAAACCCTTAAAAAAACCTAACATTAACCCCAGAAGATTTACTTACAGTTTTGAAGATCCGACATCCATCCTCCATGAAGCCGGGAGAAGTCCTCAACGAAGCGGCCGAAGTCTTCATCCAAACCCGCAGAAGTCTTCATCCAGACGGCATCTTCTATCTTCATCCATCCGGCGTGGAGCGGCTCCATCTTCAAGACATCCAACGCAGAGCATCCTCTTCCTTCCGACGACTACCGACGAATGAAGGTTCCTAAATGACGTCATCCAAGATGGCATCCCTTAAATTCCGATTGGCTGATAGAATTCTATCAGCCAATTGGAATTAAGGTAGAAAAAATCCTATTGGCTGTTGTAATCAGCCAACAGGATTGAGCTTGCATTCTATTGGCTGATTGGAATATTCAATAGAATGTGAGCTCAATCCTATTGGCTGATTGGATCAGCCAATAGGATGAAAGCTCAATTCTATTGGCTGATTGCAACAGCCAATAGGATTTTTCAACCTTAATTCCAATTGAATTCAATCAGCCAATCGGAATCTAAAGGATGCCATCTTGGATGATGTCATTTAAAGGAACCTTCATTCGTCGGTAGTCATCGGAAGGAAGAGGATGCTCCACGTCGGATGTCTTGAAGATGGAGCCGCTCCGCGCCGGATGGATTAAGATAGAAGATGCCGTCTGAATGAAGACTTCTGTGGGCTTGGATGAAGACTTCGGCCACTTTGTTGAGGACTTCTCCCGGCTTCTTGGAGGATAGATGTCGGATCTTCAAAACTGTAAGTAAATCTTCTGGGGTTGGTGTTAGGTTTTTTTAAGGGTTTATTGGGTGGGTTTTAGTTTTAGATTAGGACTTGGGCCTGCAACAGAGCAAAATGCCCTTTTAAGTTTAACTTGTATGTGAAAGACAGAATATATACTGAAGTTGTGCTGCTGTCGAGAGATTTTAGGCCTTGTTGCACTACTGGTTTGCATTTGTATTCCCTTTCTATATGTCTATGACACATCATGCTGCTGAGAGGAGAGCATAAAGCAAATCTGTGAAGGAAGAAAATACTTCTACCATTTTGAGGGGGCATAGAAGCGTTTTCCTGGATTGCTGTGGGACATTTTTCCTTAAAGGGACGCATTTTCTTACCTCATAGGATTGAGGTTATTTGTAGTAAGTAGGCACTCATTTCTAGTGTGTGGATTGCATAAGAATACGATCATACACCATGCAAATTGGGGACTGATTTATGTGTTTATTTTGTATTATATGGACATACCATTTTAAGAACTGATTCATTCATCACAATTTTCTCTTGTGGAACGAAGGGGGAATTATATTCCTCTGGGACTCTTTTTGACCTTTTGAAGAATTAACAAGTCTATATATATTTTTTTTTCTATAATCCAATTACTTAATATTTGGATGTGTTTTACACTGTTTCACACAGTCTTACACAGTGTTACGTATAACATTGACTTTGCTTATCTGGATCTTATGTCAACTGATATTTTGGTTATTTACATTTGACATCATTGCAATACTATGTATTTATGACATATACCACACATCCTCTGTCAAATACATTGATACATATCTGTATACTTTTACATGAAAAGTGCGCCTTGATTCCATCCTTTCTCTCTCTCTCTCTCTCTCTCTCTCTCTCTCTCTCTCTCTCTCTCTCTCTCTCTCTCTCTCTCTCTCTCTATATATATATATATATATATATATATATATATATATAAAATAGAAGAAAGGGATGCACTCACTGGACTTGTGCAGAAAAGGTGCTTTAAGGGCACTTCAAACAGGTAACGTTTCAGGGATCAATCACCCCTTTATCAGATTTGGTCTGATGAAGGGGTGATTGGTCCCTGAAACGTTACCTGTTTGAAGTGCCATTAAAGCACCTTTTTCTGCACAAATCCAGTGAGTGCATGCCTTTCTTCAATTTTATGAATATGCTTGCCTGCACCCTGGTAGCTGCCCTTTAGGTGAGAGTGTGCTTTACATTGGAATTTTATATATATATATATATATATATATATATATATATATACAGTATCTCACAAAAGTGAGTACACCCCTCACATTTTTGTAAATATTTTATTATATCTTTTCATGCGACAACACTGAATAAATATTACAATGTAAAGTAGTGAATGTACAGCCTGTAAAACAGTGTAAATTTGCTGTCCCCTCAAAATAACTCAACACACAGCTATAAATGTCTAACCCATTAGCAACAAAAGTGAGTACACCCCTAAGTGGAAATATCCAAATTGTGCCCATTTAGCCATTCCCTCCCCGGTGTCATGTGACTCGTTAGTGTTACAAGGTCTCAGGAGTGAATGGGGAGCAGGTGTGTTAAATTTGGTGGTATCGCTCTCACACGCTTTCATACTGGTCACTGGAAGTTCAACATGGCACCTCATGGCAAATAACTCTCTGAGGATCTGAAAATAAGAATTGTTGCTCTACATAAAGATGGCCTAGGCTATAAGAAGATTGCCAAGACACTGAAACTGAGCTGCAGCATGGTAGGCAAGACCATACAGCTGTTTTACAGGACAGGTTCCACTCAGAACAGGCCTCACCATGGTCGACCAAAGAAGTTGAGTGCACATGCTCAGCATCATATCCAGAGGTTCTCTTTGGAAAATAGACTTATAAGTGCTGCCAGCATTTCTGCAGATGTTGAAGGGCTGGGGGTCAGCCTGTCAGTGCTCAGACCATACGCCGCACACTGCATCAAATTGGTCTGCATGGCTGTCATCCACGAAGGAAGCCTCTTCTAAAGATGATGCACAAGAAAGCCCGCAAACAGTTTGCTGAAGACAAGCAGACTAAGGACATGGATTACTGGAACCATGTCCTGTGGTCCGATGAGATTTATTTGGTTCAGATGGTGTCAAGCGTGTGTGGCGGCAACCAGGTGAGGAGTACAAAGACATGTGTGTCTTGCCTACAGTCATGCATGGTGGTGGGAGTGTCATGGTTTGGGCCTGCATGAGTGCTGCCAGCACCGGGGAGATACAGTTCATTGAGGGGACCATGAATGCCAACATGTACTGTGACATATTGAAGCAGAGCATGAACCCCTCCCTTCAGAGACTGGGAAGCAGGGCAGTATTCCAACATAATAACAACCCCAAACACACCTCTAAGATGACCACTGCCTAGCCAAGCATGCCTCTAGACCTAAACCCTATTGAGCATCTGTGGGGCATCCTCAAATGGACGATGGGGGGAGCACAAGGTCTCTATCATCCACCAGCTCTGTAATGTCGTCATGGAGGAGTGGAAGAGGACTCCAGTGGCAACCTGTGAAGCTCTGGTAAGCTCCATGCCCAAGAGGGTTAAGGAAGTGCTGGAAAATAATGGTGGCCACACAAAATATTGACACTTTGGGCCGAATCTGGACATTTCCTCTTAGGGGTGTACTCACTTTTGCTGCCAAAGGTTAGACATTAATGGCTGTGTGTTTAGTTATTTTGAGGGGACAGAAAATTTGCACTGTTATACAGGCTGTACACTCACTACTTTATATTGTAGCAAAGTGTCATTTCCTTAGTATTGTCACATGAAAAGATATAATAAAATATTTACAAAAATGTGAGGGGTGTACTCAAGTTTGTGAGATACTGTATATATATATATATATATATATATATATATATATATATATATATATATATATATATAGTGTGTATATATAATATATATATATATATATATATATATAGTGTGTATATATCCTATATTATAAAAGACAAGTGTTTGTCTGAAGCCGTCATGCGCAGTACAGACAAACACTTGGCCTTAGATTCTATTCTCGCGCACCTCGGCATAGCTGACAGCTGACAGATTGGGAGCGCTACACAGCATACAAGCAGCTGTGAGATAGGGAGCGCAAGCTACTCAACAGCTGTGAGGTCTGCTGCGTGAGAAGCGGCAACGCGCTCCCCAGACCTCACAGCTGTTTGTGGCCGACGGGAGCGTCGCAAGGGGCGTGACCGGGCGTCGCGAGGGGCGTGGTCGGGCGGGTGTTGCCGCGATGGGGCGTGGCCGGACGGGGTCCCGCGAAGACAGAGCCAGAGAGGGAGCAGGAGGGGGGGGGGGGGCAGAGAGCCAAAGAGAAGGGGGGGGGCAGAGAGCCAAAGAGAAGGGGGGGGGCAGAGAGCCAAAGAGAAGGGGGGGGGGGCAGAGAGCCAAAGAGAAGGGGGGGGGGCAGAGAGCCAAAGAGAAGGGGGGGGCAGAGAGCCAAAGAGAAGGGGGGGGCAGAGAGCCAAAGAGAAGGGGGGGGGGGCAGAGAGCCAAAGAGAAGGGAGGGGGGGCAGAGAGCCAAAGAGAAGGGGGGGGGGGCAGAGAGCCAAAGAGAAGGGGGGGACAGAGAGCCAAAGAGAAGGGGGGGGCAGAGAGCCAAAGAGAAGGGGGGGGCAGAGAGCCAAAGAGAAGGGGGGGGGGCAGAGAGCCAAAGAGAAGGGGGGGCAGAGAGCCAAAGAGAAGGGGGGGCAGAGAGCCAAAGAGAAGGGGGGGGCAGAGAGCCAAAGAGAAGGGAGGGGGGGCAGAGAGCCAAAGAGAAGGGGGGGGGCAGAGAGCCAAAGAGAAGGGGGGGACAGAGAGCCAAAGAGAAGGGGGGGGCAGAGAGCCAAAGAGAAGGGGGGGGCAGAGAGCCAAAGAGAAGGGGGGGGGCAGAGAGCCAAAGAGAAGGGGGGGCAGAGAGCCAAAGAGAAGGGGGGGGCAGAGAGCCAAAGAGAAGGGGGGGGGGGCAGAGAGCCAAAGAGAAGGGGGGGCAGAGAGCCAAAGAGAAGGGGGGGCAGAGAGCCAAAGAGAAGGGGGGGGGGGCAGAGAGCCAAAGAGAAGGGAGGGGGGGGCAGAGAGCCAAAGAGAAGGGGGGGGCAGAGAGCCAAAGAGAAGGGGGGGGCAGAGAGCCAAAGAGAAGGGGGGGGGCAGAGAGCCAAAGAGAAGGGGGGGGGCAGAGAGCCAAAGAGAAGGGGGGGCAGAGAGCCAAAGAGAAGGGGGGGCAGAGAGCCAAAGAGAAGGGGGGGGCAGAGAGCTAAAGAGAAGGGAGGGGGGGCAGAGAGCCAAAGAGAAGGGGGGGCAGAGAGCCAAAGAGAAGGGGGGGACAGAGAGCCAAAGAGAAGGGGGGGGGGGCAGAGAGCCAAAGAGAAGGGGGGGGGGCAGAGAGCCAAAGAGAAGGGGGGGGGCAGAGAGCCAAAGAGAAGGGGGGGGCAGAGAGCCAAAGAGAAGGGGGGGGGCAGAGAGCCAAAGAGAAGGGGGGGGGGGCAGAGAGCCAAAGAGAAGGGGGGGCAGAGAGCCAAAGAGAAGGGGGGGCAGAGAGCCAAAGAGAAGGGGGGGGCAGAGAGCCAAAGAGAAGGGGGGGGGGGGGCAGAGAGCCAAAGAGAAGGGGGGGGCAGAGAGCCAAAGAGAAGGGGGGCAGAGAGCCAAAGAGAAGGGGGGGGGCAGAGAGCCAAAGAGAAGGGGGGGCAGAGAGCCAAAGAGAAGGGGGGGGCAGAGAGCCAAATAGAAGGGGGGGCATAGAGCCAAAGAGAAGGGGGGGGCAGAGAGCCAAAGAGAAGGGGGGGGCAGAGAGCCAAAGAGAAGGGGGGGGGCAGGGAGCCAAAGAGAAGGGGGGGGGGCAGAGAGCCAAAGAGAAGGGGGGGGCAGAGAGCCAAAGAGAAGGGGGGGCAGAGAGCCAAAGAGAATGGGGGGGCAGAGAGCCAAAGAGAAGGGGGGGGCAGAGAGCCAAAGAGAAGGGGGGGCAGAGAGCCAAAGAGAAGGCGGGGGGCAGAGAGCCAAAGAGAAGGGGGGGCAGAGAGCCAAAGAGAAGGGGGGGCAGAGAGCCAAAGAGAAGGGGGGGGCAGAGAGCCAAAGAGAAGGGGGGGGGGCAGAGAGCCAAAGAGAAGGGGGGGGGCAGAGAGCCAAAGAGAAGGGGGGGGCAGAGAGCCAAAGGGAAGGGGGGGGGGCAGAGAGCCAAAGAGAAGGGGGGGGCAGAGAGCCAAAGAGAAGGGGGGGCAGAGAGCCAAAGAGAAGGGGGGGCAGAGAGCTAAAGAGAAGGGGGGGGGCAGAGAGCCAAAGAGAAGGGGGGGCAGAGAGCCAAAGAGAAGGGGGGGGGAGAGAGAGCCAAAGAGAAGGGGGGGCAGAGAGCCAAAGAGAAGGGGGGGAAGAGAGCCAAAGAGAAGGGGGGGAGAGCCAAAGAGAAGGGGGGGAGAGCCAAAGAGGGGGGAGAGAGAGAGCCAAAGAGGAAAAAGAGCCAAAAAGGAGAGAGAGCCAAAGAGGGGGGAGAGAGAGCCAAAGAGGGGGGGAGAGAGAGCCAAAGAGGGGGGGGGAGAGAGCCAAAGGGGGGGGAGAGAGCTAAAGGGGGGGAGAGCCAAAGAGGGGGGAGAGAGAGAGCCAAAGAGGAAAGAGAGCCAAAGAGAGAGACAAAGAGGGGGGAGAGAGAGCCAAAGAGGGGGGGGCAGAGCCAAAGAGGGGGGGGAGAGCCAAAGAGGGGGGGAGAGAGCCAAAGAGGGGGGGGAGAGCGCCAAAGAGGGGGGAGAGAACAAAAGAGGGGTGAGAGAGCCAAAGAGGGGAGGGGAGAGCAAAAGAGGGGGGGGAGAGCCAAAGAGGGGGGGAGCCAAAGGGGAGGGGGGAGCCAAAGGGGAGGGGAGAGCCAAAGAGGGGGGAGAGAGAGAGCCAAAGAGGAGAGAGAGCCAAAGAGGGGGGAGAGAGAGCCAAAGAGGGGGGAGAGAGAGCCAAAGGGGGGGGAACCAAAGAGGGGAGAGAGAGAGCCAAAGAGGAGAGAGAGCAAAAGAGGGGAGAGAGCCAAAGAGGGGGGGGGGAGCCAAAGAGGGGGGGAGAGCCAAAGGGGGGGGGAGAGCCAAAGAGGGGGGAGAGAGAGCAAAAGAAAGGATGGAGAGAGCCAAAGAGGGGAGAGAGAGAGCAAAAGAGGGGAGAGAGAGAGCAAAAGAGGGGATAGAGAGAACAAAGGAGAGGGGGGAGAGAAAGCAAAAGAGAGGGGGGAAAGAAAGCAAAAGAGAGGGGGGAAGAGAGAGCAAAAGAAAGGGGGGAGAGAGCAAGGGGTGGGACCGCTGTTCTGAAAAAAATGGCCTGTGTACTACTGCCGAGAAAGACTGGGTTTTAAAGGAGCAGTGCTTTTTTTAGTTCCGGTAGTAGGACAAGTGACATCCTAATACCAAAAGAGAGAATAAATACTCAGAGAGCCCAGGATTTCATTTGGACAAGAAGTTATCAAAGACACACTTGTGTTTAAAACCAACAAAGGGTGAACTACAGGACTGTTCCTACTCTAACAAGAGAGTCCAGGATTGCCATTCCCTCTGATGAAATAAGACCAGGAATTTCCTGAAACATCCAAAACACCACCTCTAACACCTTGCTGATCACTTACCTCATAGGATTGAGGTTTGCTCTGGTAAGCGCAATATACTTACTTCACACCAGGATATACATTTAGTTTCTGCTTTAATCTCTTTGCAGTACTACTCTATGTTGTTTTTCTCTTTTTCTATTCATCTATGAGAATATTGGACATCCAAACTTCTGAAAGAAGAAGGAATCCATTGAGAGTCCAAGATTGCCATTGCACCAACAAGTTCCTCTAGAAACCAGCAGGACTTCAACAAAATACCATAGAGAGAACCAAGGAATCATTCTTGCTTTCATAAGAGAGTCCAGGATCTCCATTGGCAAGGAGCAACAGATACCAAAAGATTTCCACGAGAGCACACAGTTCCAAAGGGATCATCTATACTCCATTGTGGATCACTTACCTCATAGGATTGAGGTCGGCTCTGGTAAGCGCTATCACTTACCCCTATACCAGAACTATACTGGGAAAGAACTAACCTGTACCAACTGATTGGTTTTGAACTTTGATTTTTGTATACACCATACAGTATATTAATACTACATTATTCATAATTGTATAGCAGTGCGCCTATTTACTTTTGAGAATATTCTCTTTCGACCCACATATATATATATATATATATATATATATATATACATAGTAGGGCAAAAAAGTATTTAGTTAGCCACCAATTGTGCAAGTTCTCCCACTTAAGAAGATGAGAGGGCTGTAATTTTCATCATAGGTATACCTCAACTATGAGAGACAAAATGTGGAAACAAATCCAGACAATCACATTGTCTGATTTGGAAAGAATTTATTTGCAACTGATGATGGAAAATAAGTATTTGGTCAATATCAAAAGTTCATCTCAATACTTTGTTATATATCCTTTGTTGGCAATGACAGAGGTCAAACGTTTTCTTTAAGTCTTCACAAGGTTGTCACACACTGTTGCTGGTATGTTGGCCCATTCCAGCATGCAGATCTCCTCTAGAGCAGTGATGTTTTGGGGCTGTCGCTGGGCAACACGGACTTTCAATTCCCTCCAAAGGTTTTCTATGGGGTTGAGATCTGGAGACTGGCTAGGCCACTCCAGGACCTTGAAATGCTTCTTACAAAGCCACTCCTTCGTTGCCCGGGAGTTGTGTTTGGGATCATTGTCATGCTGAAAGACCTAGCCACGTTTCATCTTCAATGCCCTTGCTGATGGAAGGAGGTTTGCACTCAAAATCTCATGATACATGGCCCCATTCATTCTTTCACGTACATGGATCAGTCGTCCTGTTCCCTTTGCAGAGAAACAGCCCCAAAGCATGATGTTGCCACCCCCATACTTCACAGTAGGTATGGTGTTCTTTGGTTGCAACTCAGCATGCTCTCTCCTCCAAACACAACGAGTTGTGTTTCTACCAAACATTTCTACTTTGGTTTCATCTGACCATATGACATTCTCCCAATCCGCTTCTGGATCATCCAAATGCTATCTAGCATACTTCAGATGGGCCCGGACATGTACTGGCTTAAGCAGGGGAACACGTCTGGCACTGCAGGATCTGAGTCCCTGGCGGCGTAGTGTGTTACTGATGGTAGCCTTTGTTACATTGGTCTCAGCTCTCTGCAGGTCATTCACTAGGTCCCCCCGTGTGGCTCTGGGAAGTTTTCTCACCATTCTTGTGATCATTTTGAACCCACGGGGTGAGATCTTGCATGGAGCCCCAGATCGAGGGAGATTATCAGTGGTCTTGTATGTCTTCCATTTTCTAATAATTGCTCCCACAGTTGATTTCTTCACACCAAGCTGCTTGCCTATTGCAGATTCAGTCTTCCCAGCCTGGTGCAGGTCTACAATTTTGTTTCTGGTGTCCTTCAACAGCTATTTGGTCTTCACCATAGTGGAGTTTGGAGTGTGACTGTTTGAGGTTGTGGACAGGTGTCTTTTATACTGATAACAAGTTCAAACAGGTGCCATTAATACAGGTAATGAGTGGAGGACAGAGGAGCCTCTTAAAGAAGAAGATACAGGTCTGTGAGAGCCAGAAATCTTGCTTGTTTGTAGGTGACCAAATACTTATTTTCCACCATAATATGCAAATAAATTCTTTCCAAATCAGACAATGTGATTGTCTGGATTTGTTTCCATATTTTGTCTCTCATAGTTGAGGTATACCTATGATGAAAATTACAGGCCTCTCTCATCTTCTTAAGTGGGAGAACTTGCACAATTGGTGGCTGACTAAATACTTTTTTTGCCCCACTATATATATATATATATATATATATATATATATATATATATATATATATATATATATATATATATATATATATATATATATATATATATATACCTATACCTGCATATCTATTGCAATAGAAATATAGGTATAGATATGTATTTCACATGCACAGTGTCAGATATATATATAAATATATATTTCCTAATAAAAAATACATTATTTTCTTTGTGAAGAATATAGAATTGTAACACATGCTTTTTTGGCTCACTGTTTTTCTCAATTTAAATCTTAATGTGGTTATTCATATGCACCTAGATTACGAGTTGTGCGTTTGTGTTTTAATGCTGAAAAATTGATCATTTCAGCGTTAAAACAGCACCACAGCCATTACGAGTCTTCTCGGTATAGCTGTACCGCATGTCATTTAGCCTGTACTTCAACATCAGTCCCACACACGTAAAAATTATCATCTAGATTTAGAGTTCTGTGGCCAAAGGGGTGTGTTAGCTACGCTGGCTTTTTTCCCCCCGCACCTTTTAAATACCGCTGGTATTTAGAGTTCACAGAAGGGCTGCGTTAGGCTCCAAAAAAGGAGCATAGAGCATATTTACCGCAACTGCAACTCTCAATACCAGCGTTGCTTATGGACGCGGCCATCTTAAAAAACGTGCTCGTGCACGATTCCCCCATAGGAAACAGTTTGAGCTGCAAAAAAACCTAACACCTGCAAAAAAGCAGCATTCAGCTCCTAACGCAGCCCCATTGTTTCCTATGGGGAAACACTTCCTAAGTCTGCACCTAACACTCTAACATGTACCCTGAGTCTAAACACCCCTAACCTTACACTTATTAACCCCTAATCTGCCGCCGCTATCTCTGACACCTGCATTATACTATTAACCCCTAATCTGCCGCTCCGTACACCGCAGCAACCTACATTATCCCTATGAAACCCTAATCTGCTGCCCCTAACACCGCCGACCCCTATATTATATTTATTAACCCCTAATCTGCCCCCCCACAACGTCGCCGCCAGCTACCTACAATAATTAACCCCTAATCTGCCGACCAGATCTCGCCGCTACTCTAATAAATGGTTAAACCCTGAAAGTCTAACCCTAACACTAACACCCCCCTATGTTAAATATAATTAAAACTAACGAAATAAATTAACTCTTATTAAATAAATTATTCCTATTTAAAGCTAAATACTTACCTGTAAAATAAATCCTAATATAGCTACAATATAAATAATAATTATATTGTAGCTATTTTAGGAATAATATTTATTTTACAGGCAACTTTGTATTTATTTTAACCAGGTACAATAGCTATTAAATAGTTAATAACTATTTAATAGTTACCTAGTTAAAATAATTACAAAATTACCTGTAAAATAAATCCTAACCTAAGTTACAATTAAACCTAATACTACACTATCATTAAATTAATTAAATAAACTATCTACAATTATCTACAATTAAACCTAACACTACACTATCAATAAATTAAATAAATACAATACCTACAAATAAATACAATTAAATAAACTAACTAAAGTACAAAAAATAAAAAAGAACTAAGTTACAAAAAAAAAAAAATATTTACAAACATTAGAAAAATATTACAACAATTTTAAACTAATTACACCTACTCTAAGCCCCCTAATAAAATAACAAAGACCCCCAAAATAAAAAAATGCCCTACCCTATTCTAAATTAAAAAAGTTCAAAGATCTTTTACCTTACCAGCCCATTTGCGGGGCATGCCCCAAATAATTCAGCTCTTTGCCTGTAAAAAAAACATACAATACCCCCCCCCAACATTACAACCCACCACCCACATACCCCTAATCTAACCCAAACCCCCCTTAAATAAACCAATCAGATTGAGCTCGCATTCTATTGGCTGATCGGAACAGCCAATAGAATGCGATCTCAATCTGATTGGCTGATTGGATCAGCCAATCGGATTGAACTTGAATCTGATTGGCTGATTCCATCAGCCAATCAGAATTTTCCTACCTTAATTCCGATTGGCTGATAGAATCCTATCAGCCAATCGGAATTCGAGGGACGCCATCTTGGATGACGTCCCTTAAAGGAACCGTCATTCGTCAGGAAGTCGTCGGTGAAGATGGATGGATCCGCGCTGGAGGTCTTGAAGATCAGCCGGTCGTCATCGGATTGAAGAACATAGAAGATGCGGCTTGGATGAAGATGTTTGCCGGTCCGGATGTCCTCTTCTGCCCGCTTGGATCAAGACTTTAGCCGGAGGATGGACGTCACTCTTCAGCCCCCGCTTGGGCTTGGATCAAGATTTCGGAGGCTTGGATCAAGACTTCTGTGGACGGATCGGTGAACCTGGCATGGTGAAGATAAGGTAGGAAGATCTTCAGGGGCTTAGTGTTAGGTTTATTTAAGGGGGGTTTGGGTTAGATTAGGGGTATGTGGGTGGTGGGTTGTAATATTGGGGGGGGTATTGTATGTTTTTTTTTACAGGCAAAAGAGCTGAATTATTTGGGGCATGCCCCGCAAATGGCCCTTTTCAGGGCTGGTAAGGTAAAAGAGCTTTGAACTTTTTTCATTTAGAATAGGGTAGGGCATTTTTTTATTTTGGGGGTCTTTGTTATTTTATTAGGGGGCTTAGAGTAGGTGTAATTAGTTTAAAATTGTTGTAATATTTTTCTAATGTTTGTAAATATTTTTTTTTTTGTAACTTAGTTCTTTTTTATTTTTTGTACTTTAGTTGGTTTATTTAATTGTATTTATTTGTAGGTATTGTATTTAATTAATTTATTGATAGTGTAGTGTTAGGTTTAATTGTAGATAATTGTAGGTATTTTATTTAATTAATTTATTGATAGTGTAGTGTTAGGTTTAATTTTAATTTAGGTTAGGATTTATTTTACAGGTAATTTTGTAATTATTTTAACTAGGTAACTATTAAATAGTTATTAACTATTTAATAGCTATTATACCTGGTTAAAATAAATACAAAGTTGCCTGTAAAATAAATATTATTCCTAAAATAGCTACAATATAATTATTATTTATATTGTAGCTATATTAGGATTTATTTTACAGGTAAGTATTTAGCTTTAAATAGGAATAATTTATTTAATGAGAGTTAATTTATTTTGTTAGATTTAAATTATATTTAAGTTAGGGGGGTGTTAGGGTTAGACTTAGCTTTAGGGGTTAATACATTTATTATAGTAGAGGTGTGGTCCGGTCATCAGATTAGGGGTTAATAATTGTAGGTAGGTGGAGGCGATGTTGGGGGCGGCAGATTAGGGGTTAATAAATATAATATAGGGGTCGGCTGTGTTAGGGGCAGCAGATTAGGGGTACATAGGTATAATGTAGGTTGCGGCGGTGTACGGAGCGGCAGATTAGGGGTTAAAAAAATATGCAGGTGTCAGCGATAGCGGGGGCGGCAGATTAGGGGTTAATAAATATAATATAGGGGTCAGCGGTATTATTGCCAGCAGAGTGGCGGCGATGTGGGGGGACCTCGGTTTAGGGGTACATAGGTAGTTTATTGGTGTTAGTGTACTTTAGAGCACAGTAGTTAAGAGCTTTATAAACCGGCGTTAACCCAGAAAGCTCTTAACTACTGACTTTTTTCTGCGGCTGGAGTTTTGTCGTTAGATTTCTAACGCTCACTTCAGCCACGACTCTAAATACCAGCGTTAGAAAGATCCCATTGAAAAGATAGGATACGCAATTGGCGTAGGGGTATCTGCGGTATGGAAAAGTCACGGCTGCAAAGTGAGCGTTAGACCCTTTCCTGACTGACTCCAAATACCAGCGGGCGGTAAAAACCAGCGTTAGGAGCCTCTAACACTGGTTTTGACGGCTACCGCCCAACTCTAAATCTAGGCCTATGTTTTTTCATGGGACTTCCATAGCACTGCCATTAGGAGTTTTGCGGTGAGGCTAAAAAACCTGCATTCCAGCCTATATCGACACGATCCGTTCTGCAATCTAAAAACAGTAGTTATGAGTTTTACACTACAAAACTGTTACATAAAACTCATAACTAAAGTGTTACGAAGTACACTAAACACCCATAAACTACCTATTAACCCATAAACAGCTGCCCTCCCGCATTGCAAATACTACATTAAAGTTATTAACCCCTAATCTGCTGCTCCTGACATCACCGCCACTGAAAAAAAATATTAACCCCTATATGACATCATCACTACTATAATAAAGTTATTAACCCCTAATGCACTGCCCTCCTGCATCGCAGACACTATTTAAATATTATTAACCCCTAATCTGCCGCCTGCCCACACTATGCTTAAAGGGACTTAAAACCCCAATTTTTTCTTTCATGATTCAGCTAGAGCATACAATTTGAAAGAACAATCCATTTTACTTCTGTTATCAATTTTTCTTTGTTTTCTTGTTATCCTTTGTTGAACAGCTGGGATGTAAGCTCATGAGTGTGCATGTGTCCACAACACTATATGGCAGTCGTTTTGCAACAATGTTATACATTAGCAGGATCACTAGATGGCCACACTATTTCCTGTCATTTAGTGCTACAGGCATGTGGACACTACCTACCTAGGTATCCCTTCAACAAAGAATATCATGAGAACTAAACAAATTTGATAATAGAAGTTAATTGGAAACTTTTTAAAAATTGTATACTCTATCGAAATAATGAAATAAATTTTTTGGGTTTACTGTCCCTTTAAGTTATTAAGCCCTACACCACCTCCACTATAATAATCTATTAACCCCTAAACCGCAAGCCCCCCACAACAAAATATACTAAAGTAAACTATTAACCCCTAAACTGAAAGCCCCCCACATCGCAATAAACTAAATTAAACTAGAAACCCCTAAACCTAATGGCCCCCCTAACTTTATATTAAAATTACAATTTCCCTAACTTAAATTAAATTAAAACTTACTTGTCAAATTAAAAGAACTAAGTTTAAACTAACAATTAAACTAATATAATTTTTAAACTAAAATTAAACTAACTACCAATTAAATAAAAGTAAACTACACTTTTACAAAATTCTAACACTAATATCTAATTACAAATAATAAAAAAGACTAAATTACGAAAAATAACAAATTAAATTATCCAAAATAACAAAGAATTACACCTAAACTAATAGCCCTATCAAAATAAAAAAGCCCACCCAAAATAAAAAAAAAACAACTTAGCCTATAATAAACTACCAATAGCCCTTAAAAGGGCCTTTTGTGGGGCATTGCCCCAAATATATCAGCTCTTTTCCTTGAAAAAAAATACAAATTCCCCCCACCCAACCAACCCCCCAAAATAAAAACCCAATTCTAAAAAATCCTAAGCTACCCATTGCCCTGAAAAGGGCATTTGTATGGGCATTTTAAAGGGCATTTAGCTCTTCTGCTGCCAAAACCCTAATCTAAAAAAAACACACCCAAAAAGCCCTTAAAAAAGACCTAACACTAACCCGCGACGATCCACTTACAGTTTTTGAAGTCCTGCTTGAACGATCGTCATCCAGGCGGCGAGAAGCCTTCATCCAGACTGCCTCTTCTATCTTTATCCAGGCGGCAAAGTCCTCATCCAGGCGGTGGGAAGTCTTCATCCAGGCGGCCTCTTCTATCTTCCAATAGATTTGAACAGCCAATAGAATTTTAGTAGCTCTAATTCCTATTAACTGATTTAAATTTTTCAGCCAATAGGAATGTAAGGGACACCATCTTGAATTGCGTACCTTGCATTGAAGATTCAGCGTACGGCGGCAACCGTATGAAGCGGATGCTCTGCGCCGAATGTCTTCAGGATGGGCCCACTCCGCACCGCCGGGATCAAGATAGAAGAGGCCATCTGGATGAAGACTGCTCACCAGCTGGATGAGGACTTCGCAGCCTGGATTAAGATAGAAAAGGCCGCCTGGATGAAGATTGTTCAAACTGGACTTCAAAAACTGTAAGTGGATCGTTGGGGGTTAGTGTTAGGGTTTTTTTAAAGTTTTTTTGGGTGGGTTTTTTTTTTAGATTAGGGTTTGGGCAGCAAAAGAGCTAAATGCCCTTTTCAGGGCAATGGGTAGATTAGGTTTTTTTATATTTTGTGAGGGTGGGGTTTGTAATGTTAGTGGGTCTTTGTCATTTTTTTTCCAGGTAAAAGAGCTGTTTATCTTAGGGCAATGCCCTACAAAAGGCCCTTTTAATGGCTATTGGTAGTTTATTCTAGATTCGGTTTTTTATGGGTTTTTTTTTTTTTTTTTTTTTTAAGGGGTATTAGAATAGGAATAATTTTTATTATGTGTGATAATTTTTTTGTTATTTTGTGTAATACATTTTTTTACTTTTGGGGTAGGTTTCTATTTTTAGATTAGGGCTTGGGCAGCACAAGAACTAAATGCCCTTTTAACGGCAATGCCCATAAAAATGCCCTTTTCAAGGCAATGGGTAGATTATGTTTTACTTTATTTTTATTTTGTGGATTTGGGGGTGTTTGTTTTGTAGCAAAAGATCTGTTAACTTTAGGGAAATGCCATACAAAAGGCCCTTTTAAGGGCCCTTGGTAGTTTATTATAGATTAGGTTTTTTTTGGGGGGGGGGGTTAAAGGGTATTATAATATAATTTTTTTTTATTGTTTTGGATAATTTTATTTGTTATTTTTTGTAATGGTATTGTTGTTGTTGTAATTTTAGTGTATTTTATTTTTTGTAATGTTTGATTTTAGTGTACCTAGTAGTCTACCTAGTTAAAATAAATACAAACTTACCTGTGAAATAAAAATAAAACATAAGCTAGCTACAATATAAGTATTAGTTATTGTGTATCTAGCATAGGTTTTATTTACAGTTAAGTATGTATTTAGTTTTAAATAGGTATTATTTAGTTAATAAGTGTAACTTTAGTTTAGCTCTATTTTAATTATGTTAAAGTTAGGGGGTGTTAGGTTTAGGGTTATGGTTAGAGTTACGTTAGGGTTAGGGGTTAATATAGTTTAATTTAGGTTGTTGCAATGTGGGGGCTGGTGGTTTAGGGGTTAATTGGTTTATTTAGTGGTAGTGATGTGTGAGGCCAGAGGTTTAGGGGTTAATACCTTTATTTAGTGGCAGCGATGACAGGGAGCGGCGGAATAGGGGTTAATAACTTTAATATAGTGTGGGCGATGTTGGGGTGTGACAGAATAGGGGTTTATAACTTTAGTATAGTTTTGGCGATATTGGCAGTGGCAGATTAGGGGTTAATATTTTTATTTATGTGGCAATGATATCAGGAGCGGCAGATGGGGTTAATAACATTATTTAGGTGTGAACAATGTCGGAGGCATCAGATTAGGGGTGTTTAGACGTGGCGTTTATATTAGGGTGTTAGGTTTAAACGTTAGTTTTTTTCCCCCATAGACATTGATGGGGCTGCGTTACAGAGCTTTTCATTACGTGATCGCAGGTGTTAGACTGTTTTCTGACCCACTCTACCCTTTGATGTCTATGGGGAAAGCGTGCAAGAGCACGTCAAAGCAGCACTTGTATTTTGTGGGGTATGGAGCTCAACGCAACCATATCTCATGCACCAGCCAGCTGTATGAAAACCTGTAATGGCTGTGCTATAGGGGTATAAATAACAACTTTTGTTGCGTTTGTTAATTTCCTGATAGTGCGCATAACTCATAATCTAGCTGAAGGTGCGTTATTGAAATATTACATATAAAATATTTTTAAAAAATTACAAATTATTAAACATACTGTAAACTATTGTAAACAATCCATAGAATATATCTATATATTTTTTTAAACAATTTTTACAGTGCAAAAGAAATACAAAACAGATGTACAAATGTTGAGTTTACAATTAGTTTGAATCAAACATCGAGCACATGAGTTCACCTACAATGTGATCATTATGTAGCAAAACATAAAAACAGTCATACTCAATGTGTTATTTGACAGTCGTATCCACAGCATGTCACTACCCAGTTATGTGCTTTAACCAATCTATAGTAATCATGTTTTCATATGCTCCGTATATCTGCCTGTACATGACAAAACCTTATCTGCAATTAGTGAAATACCCAAGACAGTTCAATAAACATCTTCTCAACCTTTTGATACAAACATTAAATATATATTACTTCAATAATTTGTCGTGTGTGGTTATTGATTGGGTGTGTTAAACTTATTTCTCAAATATTCCTCCCAAGACTCTTTTAATTGAGTGTACATGTCTATCCTATGTGGTTTGATATAGTGGCACTCTTCTAGTAATATTAGTTGGTTATATTCTTGTACCCATTGGGCAGCTGTAGGGGTGACAGTACTCATCCAATTTTTGGTTATAAGTATCTTTAAACTATTACTCACTATGCTAAAAGGCTTATCTTGTATTGAGGAGAATCTCTTCGGGGGGGTTATGAAATAGGCATAGAGAAGGATCTAGTGGTAAGGGAGTCTAATAATTTAGATGTTTCTGTTGCTATTTTGGTCCAAATTGTGGTTACGTTAGGGCATTGCGACCATATATGCGTCATGTGGCCTATGGGTGCTTGACATCTCCAACATCTATCGGAGGTGAGTTTAAATATTTTTTTTGCAGTGTGATGGCGTAAGATACATTCTATGTAAGATCTTCATGTTTAGGTCTAAAAACTTGCTTGAGAAAGAGGAATTTTTGATGGCATTGTAAATCTTGGAGGACTCAATATGAGAAATTTGTATATTTAATTTGTCACTCCATTTGTCAATGAAATGTGGTATATGACCTGGTACAGGCTCTTTTAATAATGAGTATAAAAGATAGAGTGCATGTCGAGTGGGTGATGATTTGCGACACATGGATTCAAAAGCTGTCAGTGGTCTCAACAAGTTTTGTTTTTGCTGTTGAGAAGTTACGTAATTTTAACACTGGTGATAAAAAAAAAACAACTTTTGAAGTTAGAGAAGCCTTTTTCAATTAAGTTATCCCTAGATTCTAACCTATTTTTGTCGCCCAGGTGGCATATCATTATTATCCTATCTGGTATTTTGGTATATTTAGTCGGGATATTACAACTTGGTGGGAACTCGTTATTATGCATGAATGAGGTTAAGGGTGAAAGTTTGGAGGAAATGTTGGGATATTCGGAACAAATTCTATCCCAGTTAAAAAATGTTTCTTGAACAATATGTGTAACATATATCTGTTGTGGGTTTGTAACGTTGGGTGTACAACAGTGTGCTCCTAAGTGTGTGGAGCTAGCAATGTCATGTTCCAACTGTACCCAGATTTCTGTATTATAGTTAGTATACCAGTCAACTATTCTTTGCATATATATAGCTTTCCTGTATGTGACAAGATCAGTTACTCTGAGTCCCCCATTATTTTATGTCTGACACATGATTCTTCTATTTATCCTAGCATGGCATTTATTCCATATGAATTCAAAAAATGAAAGGAGATATGTATTCGGTAATGATATGGGTAATGTCTGCATGAGATAAAGAGTTTTTGGGAGAATGTTCATCTTAAAGGCATTTATCCTACCAGTCCAGGACATTGGTTTCCTCCTCCATGAGGATAAGGTAGCTATTATAGAAGATTGGAAGTTTTAATAGTTAGTGTCAAACATTTCATCAACTGTGGGTGCTAGAAAGACTCCTAGGTATTTTAGCTTATGTTCTTGCCATCTGAATAAGCATAGTGTTTTAATGTGTTGTAATTAGTTATCTGGTATGTTAATATTTAATATTTCTGATTTATTTTTATTTATAAGGAAGTTGGAGGCCCTTCCAAAGCTATCAACTTGTTGTAGTAATATCGGGAAGGATTGTATAGGGTTGGTTAAAAAGAAAAGTATATCATCCACATATAGCTAAAGTTTATGGTGCACATTATTAATCTGAACACCCGTTACATCAGGCATTGACCTGATTTTCAAGGCTAAAGTCTCAATAGTGCATGCAAATAACAGTGGGGAGAGTGGGCAACACTGCCTAGTTCCTTTAGATACATTAAAAGGTTGCAGATAAGGAACCGTTCACTCAGATTCTTGCTGTTGGTGATGAATACATGGCAAACACTCTAGTAACAAATTTCTTTCTGGTGCCCATTCGTAATAAAACTGCTTGAAGAAATTGCCAACAGACGCGATCAAAATCTTTTCCCACGTCTGTGGAGAGAATTACTGAGGGTATTCAGTAGTTGATAGAATAATCAATCAGATTAATGGCCCATACTGTATTATCCTTAGCTTCCCTTGTTGGAATGAAAACCACTTGATCCACATGAATTAAGTTTAGAAGCAAGATGTTCAACCTATTTGCTAATAACCTTGCATATATTTTTTATATCCATGTTTAAAAGGGAAATGAGCCTATAATTGTTTACTTTAGTGGGGTTTTACCTTCTTTTGGAATTAGTGAGATATGTGCTGACAGCGAATTGCTAAGGAATGGTTTAGATTGAGATATGGAATTGAAGAGAGTTAGGAGTTGTGGTGTCAATATCTTAGCATACTTTTTATAATATTAGTTTGTAAAGCTATAGGGACCGGGGGCCTACCCTGAAGGTAAATTTTTAATGACTAGCTGTAATTCCTCAGTTGTAAAGGGGGAGTTAAGTTTAGTCCTCTGTTCTGGTGTGACTGTGGGTATATTAATACTATTCAGGAATCAATGAGAGTAGGTTTGGAAGGATCTGTTGTGGGTCTTGAGCAGAGAGTTTGGGTTTGATAAGTTATGTAGGGATTCATAGTACACAAGAAATGCCTCAGTAATATCAGCAGTGGAATAAACAGTGTTTTTATCCTGTTTAGTGATAGATAAAATGTATGAGCTATTCATTTTACATTGTAGTTTGTGTGCAAATAGTCTACTACATATATTATCTCCCTCATAGTATGTTTGTCGTAATTTGAGAGCTAGCTGTTTACACTCTTTGTCCAGTAGGGAGCTCACAATGGATCTCTGTGTCTGTAAGTCATTTTTAAGTGTATCATCTGGTGTGGTTTTAAGTTTTGCTTCTATATTTGTGATGTTGGTTAGTGTGTCTTGTAGGGCAGTGCATTTGTTTGTGAATGTGGTATTGCATGTTAATTAATTGTCCCTGCAGTGTTCCTTTGTGTACTTTCCAAATAAGTCTAAAATCTGTAATCAAGCCTACAATTAAAGTGAAGTATTCCTGTAGGCGAGATTCAATTTTTTTATGAGTATAGAGGATGATCTAATAAGTCATTATCTAACTTCCAGACATAGGAAGTATGTGGAGCTGATGGCCATTCAATTAAGCAACTCACTAATGAGTGATCTGTCCAACCTGATGGAAAGATCGCAGATCAAGTTTCTATGGATAGATATGTCACATCTAGAAAAATAAAATCAATATAGGAGAAGCTGGAATGAGGAAAAGAGTAGAATGTGTATTGGCGTTCAGTCATGTGTTGTATCCTGCACACGTCATGTATTGCTAAATCTTTTATATTTTGCTTAACTTTGTTTAACACTCAATTGGGTGTTGAGGATAAACCTGTTAAGGTATATATGGAGGGGTTAAATAAGACATTAAAATCCCCACCAAGTATAAGTAGGCCTTTTTTATTTTCTAGTAAGGTGTCTGTGAGGCGCTTAAAAATATATATCTTGGTTAGTATTAGGAACGTATGTGCAGGCCATTGTCACCGTAGTATTGTATAATTTACCTACACGTATTATATATCTACCTTCGTGGTCTTTGAATGGTTTAATTAAAGTAAAGGATATGCCTTGTATAATTAATATGCCTACCCCATTAGTTTTTGTATGGTTAGAGGCATAAAATGCTTCTTCAAATTTCTATTTGAATATCTTGGGTTCTTTATTATGAAGAAAATGAATTTCTTGTAGGATAATTATATCTCCTTTATTTTCTTTGAAGTATCTGATAGCAATGCTTATTTGGGTTGTTGAGACCTTTTGCATTAATTGTTAGTATATTCAGTAACGTCTTAGTGGGCTTCATGGTGTAGACATGTAGTGGACAGCATGTGGGCTTATTTATAGCATTATGAGCTTCATAGTGGAGCAGTGAACATAGTTGTATGGGACATGCAGTGTAGGAGATATTGGCAGGTATGTGTTATAGCATTTAAGAAGGATCAAATATATACATTTTATAGAGAGAAAAACAACATTAAAAACATCAACAATAAGCAAATAGCTGAAAACATTCATATGAACAGTGTCAGAATGAAAAAAGGACATTCCATCAAAAAGAATAGGGGTCAGCCAATTACTGGGACCCGATTGTCTGAATTATAATTTAAGACCTGCGGTGCCTAAATAGCACTGGTAAACATTTTAGTAAGGAGTATAATCCAAAAACCAAGCATTACATTCGTATATAGGCTAACATTTTTAACTAGAGTGTATCTAAAGTACAATATTTAATGATTTAAGTCTCTTCGAAAGTCCACAATAAGTCCTGTTTATTTTTTAGTTTTCTAACTATATCTCAGCTAGATTTTTTTTTTTTTTAAATATTTTTTTATTGTTTTATGGATTATTGTACAAATACATATGGTTTTATATGCAGGGCCAATCACATTCATCAACATAAGTATAATACATCTTACAATAACATAATCTTTCTGGCCCCTCACATCAAACCAACATTTTACAAAATTTTCTGACGTCCCCCTTTGTTACATATATAACCTCAGAGGGTACAAACAATTAAACAAAAAAAAGAAAAGAAAAAAAGAAATAAACCATCATATCAAAAACATAGCAAAAACCCGAATGAACACAATTGTGGATTCCGATCTGCGTGTGACAAGTCAATCAATTTCTGATCAATTAATTAATTTCTGGTGTGCGGGGGGAGGGGGGCAGACGGCGAGCACCCCTACCGAGGTTCAATGCCACCTCCTATAGCAGTGTACTCCAAGCCCCTGGCATTTCCCCCCTAACAATCATGGATCTAACTATTTTTGACTTAATTAGAGGTTTAACAATTTGGAGTTGAACACCCACTGATTCAGTTTCTATTATGTTTAGCCATTTATGGAAAAACCTTTTTATATCTTTGTTTAGATCTGGATGGATGTCATATTGTTCCAAGACCATCTGATTCTTCATCCCTTTTACCAACTGGACAATGCTTGGTGCTTTTGGAGTTTTCCAGTTGCCCAGGATCAATGATCTGCCTAAGAGCATTGTCGTATTGATTAGACTGGGGTTTTCGTGCCATTCTGTACCCTGGTACAGAAAGAGCACCATTTTATTGTTTATTTGGGTTTTTTGGTCTAGCCATTTATTTAGCCAAAATTGTACTTTATACCAGAACTGCCGTATTTTTGGGCAGACAAACAAACAATGTTCTAAGTCGGCTTCTTTCGCACCGCATTTATAGCAGGCCGTATCTAAATTCTTATACCATCTTGCCATTTTACTAGGTGTGACATATAGTTGATTAATTACTTTAAAATGTGATTCTCTCCAAGTGGTGACCTTAGTTGTCTTTAAGACAGTATTGAGACTATCTGTTAGCTCCTCCCTTGACACTATAACCTGTGCTTTCCTCCATTTATCTCTCAATGACTGTAGATGAATTTCTGTTTTATATTTCATTTGGAGATTATAGATCATCCTGATCGCATATTTCTTTTGCGCAAATGTTATGATAATTTTATCTAGTTCTCCTAGTGACCAGTCATTCCCATATTTAGCCTGTAGTTCATTATGGAAGTGCCTAACCTGCAAATATGCATAGAAATCTGTATTTTTTAGCTGGAAATCGTCTTTTAATTCGTAAAATGTTTTAACTATATGTTTTGTGGTCTCTTCAATTTGTATCAGGTTAGCAATGCCCTTCCTGCGCCATCTATGGAAAACTCCGCTTTCGGTGCATCCTACTAGGAATTTCGGGTTCCCTAAAATCGTTAGATACCTTGACTTGTAAATGTTTACTCCTATTCCTTTGCCCAATTTATGCCAGGCTATTATAATGTTGTTAAATGTTAACCGCTGTCTAATTTTTTTTGGGAGATTTTTAGGTTCGCAATGCAGGAGGGCTTTCAATGCATAGGGAGCACATATCTCTGTTTCTAGCGGGCCATAGGAAACATAATTTCCCTCGATAATCCAATCTATCACATATTTTGATAAAGCGGCTATATTATAAGCTTGGAGATTTGGTAGTGCCAGTCCCCCAGCCTTGAGGGGAAGAGTTATTGTTTCTGTAGCACATCTTACTTTCCCTCCTGCCCAAATAAACCTATTACACATCCTATTGTAATTATTGCAGTCTTTCTGAGTTAATATAACAGGTAGATTCTGCAGAAAATACAGAATTCGGGGGAAAATTATTGTTTTTATTAACATAACTCTAGCCGAAATACTAATAGGTAAATTACACCATCTTTTACAGTCTGCTATACATTTGTCCAGACATGGTGTAATGTTTTTGCCGTACCATTGTTTCGGGTTCCTAGTAATAGTTAAGCCTAAATATTTAATCTGTTCCACTACCTTGAATGGGCAGTCTTTACACTTCTGGCTTGATCCATATAGCCACATAATCTCCGATTTATCAACGTTAACTTTATAACCTGAAAATGCACTGAATTGCTTTATTATATCCAAAAGTTTTTTAATGCTATCAGGAGTATTTGAGAGGAACAGGAGTAAGTCATCTGCAAAAAGTGAGAGCACGACCTTCTGCTGATGGATTTTGATACCTTCTAGCTCTTTTCTGAGCCTAATAGCTAATGGCTCTATTGATAAATTGAATAGCATGGGGGACAAGGGACAACCTTGTCTTGTGCCCTTTTTGAGCACAATATCTGGAGTAGTTTCGCCGTTAATGATTAAGTTAGATGTTGGCTCTCTATATATAAGTTTTATAAAAGACTCGATATTCCCCTGTACTCCAAACTTCCCTAGTACTGTGAAAAGGTGATCCCAGGTTATAGCATCAAATGCTTTTTCCGCATCTATTGCTAACACCGCTATGTCTGGGCGATCTTTTTTGGGGTTTAGCTTCGCATCTTGGTAACATTGCTCTAGTGTGACAAGAACTTTGCGGATATTTCTAGCTGGATTACGCCCCGTCATAAAGCCTACCTGGTCTATGTGGATTATTTTATGTAATATTTTTTTAAGTCTGTTTGCTATGATAGTGGTTAGTATCATCACTACATATTCAAGGTTAGGGCTTACCAGGGATTTATACAGCAACAGAATTATGCTTTCTTCCCTTGCATCTATGCCTCTATTAATACATGCTCCCTATTGTCCCACAACAGCACTCAGATACTGATCACTGAAATAACAAATGGGTTAAGGGGGGTTAATGGAGTCGATGTCTGTGTTTTGCAATTGCATACAGTTATCTTTATGATAAGTGTTAAACAATATGAATGTCATGTGTATCTATATGGTCATGATAGGTATACTGAGCATGTTTGGTCGATAATATATTTTAAGCTTTTAATGTGTTAATTAATAAAGCAAACCTTGCAAATGAAAATTAATAGGGCATATAAACATATAAATACATCTTTACACACATATAAATCCATACATATACATATTTAAGCCCTTTGCATGCTTTTTCTTTAACACCCGAAACCTAATGTCTTTGAGTCCTTATAATGTTTTAATGCAATGCTTTTTTAATAATTTTTAATATGAGTGTAACTGTGCTGGTAAATTTATTTTTGATGTGTTTTATGCTATTGTTTTGTCTTGCATAACAGTTGACTAGAGCTCTGTAGTTGCGCTATCCCAACACGCATTTAATTACACTCAAGCGAACGTGTTTACTTTCAACTTGAAATATGTCTGCTACTTCCAACATGCAAACAACCACCATAAACCCCTTATCGCTTGCATGCAATTGTTGGTGCGCAAGTCATAATCAATATGAGGTATGATGTAGGTATTTTATAAAGGTGAACACTGATTTGCTACAGTGTTTCAGCAGTCCTAGTCTGTCTTGCTGTACTCCATCAGATTGCATTGACTCAGTCTCCAACCCAGTTGCTGTGAGCTCCTTCATTGATCAAGTGTCACTCGCTTTAAAAAAAAATATTTTTTACTTAGGCAACTACAAAGTTTAGCACCTCTATTGCTGACTGGAAAGACACCATACAGTTCCGATCAGTTAGCGTGGGCATAGCATTATGAGTTTCATAGGGTACCTCCCTACTTCATCAGAGGCATGCCCACTATCCACCAGACCCTTACTTATAAGCTCTCCATATTAAAATGTTGCTTACAGGAGCTCATATGAGATTTATAATAATGTTACCCCTTAACTGTGCTATTTGTTAAGCCTACTACATAATAAAAATGACAATCTAATATCAACAAATAATTCATAATATTGTAGGCAAGAACGTTTACATTTAACCACATTCATTAGAATCCCATTCAATTAAAGGGACAGTATGCACCAATTTTCATCTGCATGTAATAGACACTACTATAAAGAATAATATGCATGGAAACTGATTTAAAAATCCAGTATAAAACTGTTTAAAAACTAACAGCTAGCTTACAAGTTTTGCGTTAAGAGCGGCTCAGTACTAACTTGCAAGTTATTGCCACCGCTCACCTCCCTATAGCGCTGCTATTACAGGTTTGTAAAAACCCGGCGTTAGCAGGCAATACTGCAGCGTTGAGCAAAATTGAGCTCCATACCGCACTCAAATACCAGAACTGGCCTTACAAGCTCGTGCACAATTTCTCCATAGACATCAATGGGGAGAGCCGGCTAAAAAAAAGCCTAACACCTGCAATAAAGGAGTGTAAAGCTCCGTAACACAGCCCCATTAATTCCTATGGGGAAACAAAAGTTATGTTTACACACCCTAGCATAAACCCCGAATCTAAACACCCCTAATCTGCCGCCCCCAACATCACCACCACCTACCTACACTTATTAACCCCTAATCTGCCGCCCCCAATGTCGCTGCCAACTACCTACACTTATTAACTCCTAATCTGCCACCCCTAACATCGCCGCCACCTACCTACATTTATTAACCCCTAATCTGCCACCCCAACGTTGCTGCCACTATACTAAAGTTATAAACCCATAAACCTAACCCTAAGTGTAACCCTAACACCCATTAATTTTAATATAATTAAAATGAATTGAAATAAAAATTACTATCATTAACTAAATAATTCCTATTTAAAACTAAATACTTACCTATAAAATAAACCCTAAGATAGCTACAATATATAATAGTTAAATTGTAGCTAGCTTAGGTTTTATTTTTATTTCACAGGCAAGTTTGTATTTACTTTAACTAGGTAGACTAGTTAGTAAATAGTTATTAACTATTTACTAACTACCTAGCTAAAATAAATACAAATCTACCCGTAAAATAAAACCTAAAATATCTTAAACTAACACCTAACCTTATACTACATTTAAATACATTACATTAATTAAATACAATTAACTAAATTACAAAAAAAACAAACACTAAATGACACAAAATAAAAAAGAAATTATCAAATATTTAAACTAATTACACCAAATCTAATAGCCCTATCAAAATAAAAAAGCCCCCTTGTTAGGATATGTTAGCCTTACCAACACCATCTTGTTTTAGTTGCCATTTTGTCTTAGGCATCCATCTTGTCTAAGAAAGGTTTATTATAACAGCTTATTATGTAGTGAGAAAGATGTAGATGTTATGAATCTTTGTATAGCTAGAATGGCCTTGTGAATGTTTCTGGTGATGTGCCTGGAAGCCCGCTATCTCTATAAGATGCCCACATGGCCTTGATTTGTGCTGGGCTATGAGGTTCAGATTTACTGTTATCTGAAGTAGGTATTTCTGTAGAAATGACTCCCTAACACTCCTTTTCTACCAATTCTATTTTAAATGAGCTTCTTTGTTCTTGCAGAAACACTATGTAAGATGATGTAGTTATGAACATGTCACTGTGTTAACCCTATATGCTGTAACCACTGCCTATAAAATGTATTGTTCATCTTCTAATAAACAGAACAGATGTTAGACTGATTGTTGCGTGGTCTGACTCCTGTTCTCTGGGATATCCCATCAAGTAACCCATTAATTTCTAGGTGACAGTGTATGATCCCGGCCAAGTGCTGACTGACACTCCCCCCCCGAAAATAACACCTAACACCCCCCCCAAATTAAAAAAAAACCTAGCCTACAATAAACTACCAATGGCCCTTAAAAGGGCCTTTTTCACGACATTGCCCCAAAGAAATCAGCTCTTTTACCTGTAAAAAAAATAATGCAAACAACCCCCCCAACAGTAAAACCCACCACCTACACAACCAACCACCCAAATGAAATCCTTTTTAAAAAACCTAAGCTCCCCATTGCCCTGAAAAGGGCATTTGTATGGGTATTGCCCTTAAAAGGGCATTTAGCTCTTTTTCTGCCCAAACCCTAAGCTAAAAATAAAAACCACCCAATAAACCCTTAAAAAAAATAAAACTAACCCCCGAAGATCCACTTACAGTTTTTGAAGACCGGGCATCCATACTCAACGAAGCGGCAGAAGTCCTCAGCGAAGCCAGCAGAAGTCTTCATCCAAGCAGGCCCAAGTCTTCATCCAAGTAGGCAGAAGTCTTTATCCAGACGACATCTTCTATCTTCATCCATCCGGCATGGAGCGGCTCCATCTTCAAGACATTCAGCGTGGAGCATCCTCTTCTGATGACGGCTAATGAAGATTGAAGGTTCCTTTAAGGGATGTCATCCAAGATGGCGTCCCTTGAATTCTGATTGGCTGATAGAATTCTGATTGGACTAGCCAATAGAATGCAAGCTCAATCCTATTGGCTGATTGGATCTGCCAATAGGATTGAAGCTCAATCCTATTGGCTGATTGCATCAGCAAATAGGATTTTTTCACCTTTAATTCTGATTGGCTGATAGAATTCTATCAGCCAATCGGAATTCAAGGGATGCCATCTTGGATGACGTCCCTTAAAGGAACCTTTATACTTTGTTCTTTAATTATATTAAAGTTAGGGTTAGAATTAGGGTTAGGTTTAGGGGTGAATAACTTTAGTATAGTGGAAGCGATTTTAGGGCAGCAGATTAGGGGTTAATAACATTAATGTAGGTTGCGGCGATGTTAGGGACAGCAGATTAGAGGATAATAATATTTAACTAGTGTTTACGATGCCGGAGCACAGCGGTTTAGGGGTTAATATGTTTATTATAGTGGCGGCGCTGTCCAGAGCGGCATATTAGGGGTTAAAAATGTATTTTAGTGTTTGCGATGCGGGAGGGCCTCAGTTTAGGGGTTAATAGGTAGTTTATGGGTGTTAGTGTATTTTTTAGCACTTTAGTTATGAGTTTTATGTTACGGCATTGTAACATAAAACTCATAACTACTGACTTTCCGTTTACGGTATGGATCTTGACAGTATAGACTGTACCGCTCACTTTTTAAACGGACAGGCAAACTCGTAATACCAGCGATGTGGAAGCAACATTGAAAAAGGACTTTTTAAAACTGCGGTAGTTACGTTGCGTTCCCAAAAAGTGTGCGGTATAGATATTCCTGCAAGACTCGTAATGCCAGCGGTAGTGAAAAAGAGCCATAACTATGCTTTTTCACTCATACCGCAAAACTCATAATCTAGCCGTTGCTTAGAAGCTTCCTGTTTAGTTCTGTTGTAAAGGTTACTGGAACACAAACTGCAAGTGGGAAATATCAGACACCCCCCTCCTTCCTTTGCATATGAAAAGACCCTTTACACAAACAGGAGCAAGCTGGAGTAGGTATACAGGGAGTGCAGAATTATTAGGCAAGTTGTATTTTTGAGGATTAATTTTATTATTGAACAACAACCATGTTCTCAATGAACCCAAAAAACTCATTAATATCAAAGCTGAATATTTTTGGAAGTAGTTTTTAGTTTGTTTTTAGTTTTAGCTATTTTAGGGGGATATCTGTGTGTGCAGGTGACTATTACTGTGCATAATTATTAGGCAACTTAACAAAAAACAAATATATACCCATTTCAATTATTTATTTTTACCAGTGAAACCAATATAACATCTCAACATTCACAAATATACATTTCTGACATTCAAAAACAAAACAAAAACAAATCAGTGATCAATATAGCCACCTTTCTTTGCAAGGACACTCAAAAGCCTGCCATCCATGGATTCTGTCATTGTTTTGATCTGTTCACCATCAACATTGCGTCCAGCAGCAACCACAGCCTCCCAGACACTGTACAGAGAGGTGTACTGTTTTCCCTCCTTGTAAATCTCACATTTGATGATGGACCACAGGTTCTCAATGGGGTTCAGATCAGGTGAACAAGGAGGCCATGTCATTAGATTTTCTTCTTTTATACCCTTTCTTGCCAGCCACGCTGTGGAGTACTTGGACGCGTGTGATGGAGCATTGTCCTGCATGAAAATCATGTTTTTCTTGAAGGATGCAGACTTCTTCCTGTACCACTGCTTGAAGAAGGTGTCTTCCAGAAACTGGCAGTAGGACTGGGAGTTGAGCTTGACTCCATCCTCAACCCGAAAAGGCCCCACAAGCTCATCTTTGATGATACCAGCCCAAACCAGTACTCCACCTTCACCTTGCTGGCGTCTGAGTCAGACTGGAGCTCTCTGCCCTTTACCAATCCAGCCACGGGCCCATCCATCTGGCCCATCAAGACTCACTCTCATTTCATCAGTCCATAAAACCTTAGAAAAATCAGTCTTGAGATATTTCTTGGCCCAGTCTTGACGTTTCAGCTTGTGTGTCTTGTTCAGTGGTGGTCGTCTTTCAGCCTTTCTTACCTTGGCCATGTCTCTGAGTATTGCACACCTTGTGCTTTTGGGCACTCCAGTGATGTTGCAGCTCTGAAATATGGCCAAATTGGTGGCAAGTGGCATCTTGGCAGCTGCACGCTTGACTTTTCTCAGTTCATGGGCAGTTATTTTGCGCCTTGGTTTTTCCACACGCTTCTTGCGACCCTGTTGACTATTTTGAATGAAACACTTGATTGTTCGATGAACACGCTTCAGAAGCTTTGCAATTTTAAGAGTGCTGCATCCCTCTGCAAGATAGCTCAATATTTTTGACTTTTCTGAGCCTGTCAAGTCCTTCTTTTGACCCATTTTGCCAAAGGAAAGGAAGTTGCCTAATAATTATGCACACCTGATATAGGGTGTTGATGTCATTAGACCACACCCCTTCTCATTACAGAGAGGCACATCACCTAATATGCTTAATTGGTAGTAGGCTTTCGAGCCTATACAGCTTGGAGTAAGACAACATGCATAAAGAGGATGATGTGGTCAAAATACTCATTTGCCTAATAATTCTGCACTCCCTGTATGTTGGTATTCTCCTAAAACTTTGGGGCTTGGTTAGGAGTCTTAAAATCGGAGCAATATAATTTAAAAATAAGCAAAACTACACTATCCATTTAAAAAAAACAAGAAAAAAAAACTTTATGGGCTATGTAAATAGATCATCTACAAAACATTTATGCAAAGAAAAGAAGTGTATAATGTCCCTTTAAATTGGATAAAATAATATAACGTTAAAACAGCCTCTAAAAAATGGAATCACAAATTAAAATTAGAAACTTTATTTAAAATTTATTACTTTAAAAATGTTTTCCTCTATTTTAAATAAACTAAAATAGAAAATATTATTTTCATATTTAAAAACACCAGATATACAGTAAATACCTGTCATCAATAAATTCAAACAACAAAAAAGGAGCGCTAGTTAACACATAGGAGGTGACTGAATCTACCTATGAAAAAACCTGCTGACCAGTATCTAACCCTATAGGCTGTACAAATGTAGTATCAATAATTAAATATAAAAGATCAAGTGCATATGCTAATAATCACAATTTTCTAAAATGAGTCAAAGCAAATGAGTTCAAATTTAATACATAAAATACATACAATTCCGGAATTGAAGAAATAAAAACATTAAACACAGACACATTTCATATAACACCATTTACAATTGATATTTCATGAAAAAACACATATCTTAAATGACAACTCTTGATAGAGCTAGACAAATCTATCGCCTAGATTACGAGTTTTGTCTGTAAAAACTTGCGGGGCTAATGCTACTTTTTTTTTCCAGCGCTTACTTTAAACAACGCTGGTATTACAAGTTTTCTGAATCGCTGCGTTAGCCTCAGAAATGTGAGCGTTGAGCAAAAATTAGCTCCACTTCTACCTGTAATACCAGAGTTGCTTACGGTAGTGGTAAGCTGGAAAACGTGCTCGTGCATGATTTCCCCATAGGATACAATGGGGCTGAGTTGACTGAAAAAAACCTAACACCTGCAAAAAAGCAGCTCCTAACGCAGCCCCATTGTTTCCTATGGGGAAACACTTTCTAAGTCTAAACCTAACACTCTAACATGAACCCGGAGTCTAAACACCCCTAACCTTACACTTATTAACCTCTAATCTGCTGCCCCAACATCGTCGCCACCTGCATTATACTATTAACCCCTAATCTGCCGCTCTGGACACCGCTGCCACCTACATTATACCTATGAACCCCTAATCTGCCACCCCCAACGTCGCCGCCACCTATCTACACTTATTAACCCCTAATCTGCCGACCAGACATCGCCACCACTATAATAAATGTATTAACCCCTAAACCGCCACAATCCCGCCTCGCAAACACTATAATAAATTTTATTAACCCCAAATCTGCCGTCCCTAAGATCGCCACCACCTACATACAATTATTAACCCCTAATCTGCCGCCCCCAATGTCGCCGCTACTATAATAAAGTTATTAACCCCTAAACCTAAGTCTAACCCTAACACCCCCCTAAGTTAAATATAATTTAAAGAAATCTAAATAAAATTAATATAATTAAATAAATTATTCCTATTTAAAACTAAATACTTACCTATAAAATAAACCCTAATATAGCTACAATATAACTAATAGTTACATTGTAGCTATTTTAGGATTTATATTTATTTTACAGGCAACTTTGTATTTATTTTAACTAGGTAGAATAGCTATTAAATAGTTAATAACTATTTAATAGCTACCTAGTTAAAATAATTACAAAATTACCTGTAAAATAAATCCTAACCTAAGTTACAAATACACCTAACACTATACTATCAATAAATTAATTAAATAAATTAACTACAATTGTCTAAACTAAAATACAATTAAATAAACTAAACTATAGTACAAAAAACCCTCACTAAATTACAAAAAATAAAAAAATATTACAAGAATTTTAATCTAATTACACCTAATCTAAGCCCCCTAATAAAATAAAAAAGCCATCCAAAATAAAAAAATTCCCTACGCTATACTAAATTACAAAAGTAATCAGCTCTTTTACCAGCCCTTAAAAGGGACTTT
This sequence comes from Bombina bombina, assembly GCF_027579735.1. Taxonomy (NCBI): domain Eukaryota; kingdom Metazoa; phylum Chordata; class Amphibia; order Anura; family Bombinatoridae; genus Bombina; species Bombina bombina. The sequence goes on from NC_069503.1 coordinate 647,784,588, forward strand.
TGCGTGGCATTGCCCCAAAGTAATCAGCTCTTTTTTTTAAAAAAATACAAGACCCTCCTCAACATTAAAACCCACCACCCACACACCCCTACTCTAAAACCCACCCGATCCCCCCTTAAAAAAACCTAACACTAACCCCCTGAAGATCACCCTACCTTGAGCCGTGTTCACCCAGCCAGGCCAAATTCTTCATCAAATCCGGGCGATGTGGTCCTCCATCCAGCAGAAGTCTTCATCCAAGCGGGGCAGAAGAGGTCCTCCATCCGGCAGAAGTCTTCATCCATCCGTGGCTCCATCTTCAACACCTCCGACGCGGAACATCCTCCTCGGCCGATGGACTAACGACGAATGAAGGTTCCTTTAAATGACATCATCCAAGATGGCGTCCCTTGAATTCCGATTGGCTGATAGGATTCTATCAGCCAATCGGAATTAAGGTAGGAAAAATACAATTGGTTTATTTAATCAGTCAATCGGATTGAAGTTCAATCCGATTGGCTGATTGGATCAGCCAATAGAATGTGAGGTCAATTCTATTGGCTGATCCAATCAGCCAATAGGATTAAATCAACCAATCAGATTTTTCCTACCTTAATTCCGATTGGCTGATAGAATCCTATCAGCCAATCGGAATTTGAGGGACGCCATCTTGGATGACGTCATTTAAAGGAACCTTCATTTTTCGTTAGTCCGTTGGCCGAGGAGGATTTTCCACGTCGGAGGTGTTGAAGATGGAGCCGCGGATGGATGAAGACTTCTGCCGGATGGAGGACCTCTTCTGCCCCGCTTGGATGAAGACTTCTGCCGGATGGAGGACCTCTTCTACCCCACGGATGGATGAAGACTTCTGCCGGATGGAGGCCCTCTTCTGCCCCGCGGATGGATGAAGACTTCTGCCGGATGGAGGACCACATCGCCCGGATTGGATGAAGAATTCGGCACGGCTGGGTGAACACGGCTCAAGGTAGGGTGATCTTCAGGGGGTTAGTGTTAGTTTTTTTTAAGGGGGGATCGGGTGGGTTTTAGAGTAGGGGTTTGTAGGTGGTGGGTTTTAATGTTGGGGGGGTCTTGTATTTTTTTTTACAGGTAAAAGAGTTGATTACTTTGGGGCAATGCCCTGCAAAGAAACCCTTTTAAGGGCTGGTAAAAGAGCTAATTACTTTTGTAATTTAGTTTAGGGTAGGGAATTCTTTTTCAGTTTATTAGGGGGCTTAGATTAGGGGTAATTAGATTCAAATTCTTGTAATATTTCTTTATTTTTTGTAATTTAGTGTTTTGTTTTTTTTGTACTATACTTTAGTTTATTTAATTGTATTTTAGTTTATATAATTGTAGTTAATTTATTTAATTAATTTATTGATAGTGTAGTGTTAGGTGTATTTGTAACTTAGGTTAGGATTTATTTTACAAGTAATTTTGTAATTATTTTAACTAGGTAGCTATTAAATAGTTATTAACTATTTAATAGCTATTCTACCTAGTTAACATAAATACAAAGTTGCCTGTAAAATAAATATAAATCCTAAAATAGCTACAATGTAACTATTAGTTATATTGTAGCTATATTAGGGTTTATTTTATAGGTAAGTATTTAGTTTTAAATAGGAATAATTTATTTAATACTAGCAATTTTATTTCGTTTGATTTAAATTATATTTAAGTTAGGGGGGTGTAAGGGTTAGGGTTAGACTTAGGTTTAGGGGTTAATAACTTTATTATAGTAGCGGCGACGTTGGGGGCGGGAGATTAGGGGTTAATAATTGTAGGTAGGTGGCGGCGACGTTGGGGGCAGATTAGAGGTTAATAAAATTTATTATAGTGTTTGCGAGGCGGGATTGCGGCGGTTTAGGGGTTAATAAATTTATTATAGTGGCGGCAATGTCCGGTCAGCAGATTAGGGGTTAATAAGTGTAGGTAGGTGACGGCGACATTGGGGGGCGGATTAGGGGTTAATAAATATAATGTAGGTGTCGGCTATGTTAGGGGCAGCAGATTAGGGGTTCATAGGTATAATGTAGGGGGCGGCGATGTCCAGTCGGCAGATTAGGGGTTAAATAATTTTATTATAGTGTTTGCGATGTGGGGGGGCTTCGGTTTAGGGGTTCATAGGTAGTTTATGGGTGTTAGTGTACTTTGTAGCACTGTAGTTAAGAGCTTTATGTTCCGGCGTTAGCCCATAAAACTCTTAACTACTGACTTTTAAATGGAGTCTTGGAGGTAGAGGCTATACCGCTCACTTTCTCCAAGACTTGTAATACCAGCGTTAAGCAAATCCCATTAAAAAGATAGGATACGCAATTGACATAAGGGGATTTGCGGTAGCCAATAGTCTCGGAAGAAAAGTGAGCGGTACACCTGTACCTGCCATACTCGTAATACCAGCGGGCATTAAAAAGCAGCGTTAGGACCCCTTAATGCTGCTTTTTAAGGCTAATGCAGAACTCATAATCTAGGCGAATGTTTGTTACAAAGTGCAAATGAATCCAGATCAAGTATTGTCTAGAGGCAAAAAACACAAAGGAAGGCCTGTTACAGGTGGTAAGATGTTTAAAAAGAATGGTGTATTTTAGTACTTACACCAAGTGTTATCACTTTTGGTTTTGTTAGAATCCAAACGTCCACAAGTAGCGGCTGTGATGATTAGGTTCCCCAACCTTTTAGGTCCACATCTGGTATAAAGTTATTTCGAAGAACAAAAACTTAGATAATGAGAGAGCGCTAAAAAGCTAGAAGTAACCACCACATCTATTCCAATAACATCTAATTGATTAACAGAGAATAGATAATGTCAAATGTTTAAGGACAATATTTAATAATGAACAATATAATAAAAAAGGAAAGAATCAAAAAACAGAAAAACATCAATCAAAGAATGGTAAAAATATATTAGCCAATATACCACCTCTTTTTTAAAAAAACACCTTAAAAGTCAAATGAAATCAAGGTAATTTATCCTTCTCCGTAACTAAGGAAGTTGAGTCAGTATCAACAGATGAGTTGTTACTGTGGCCACATGTAACAATATAACTGATTAAAACAGATGATAACTTTAAAACCAGTGAAGGCGAGTATGCAAATCTTCTTACTGATGTTTCTATTGCTTCAGTATGTAACAATCTTGATGTAGTGCTACAGCCGGACAGCCAGATCCCTTTATTATCGGGTTAATATTTATATCATGCTCTGCACAGCTTTAGGGGGAGTCAGACTGACAGCATTTACCCCACTCTTCAGAAACAGCTGGCATAGCCGTAGTCGTGAGCCTGCCGGACCCGAGTCTTGTCAGGTTATTGTCTTGTGTGATTGGTATCCCTGCTCACAGTTCCAATGCGTAATGGATGCCATTTAGAATCCTTGCAGTTATCAGGTTCATGTTCCACAAGGAGGAGCCCGCACTTAGCGTGTATCATGCGCGGGTTAAAACTAGGTACCTAGTGTTAAAACAGAGAAAATATCTTAGTTTTTGACAGGACAAACAGCTCACTTCCTTCAACGCGTTTCACACGTTATGTTGGGCTTGAAAAATTTTGGGGGGGCTTTTTTATTTTCATAGGGATTACGTATACATTTTTATTTTTGAATTTTTTTTTATTTTCTGTAATGTTAGACTTTTTTAGATGATAACTTTAAAACCAGTGAAGGCGAGTATGCAAATCTTCTTACTGATGTTTCTATTGCTTCAGTATGTAACAATCTTGATGTAGTGCTACAGCCGGACAGCCAGATCCCTTTATTATTGGGTTAATATTTATATCATGCTCTGCACAGCTTTAGGGGGAGTCAGACTGACAGCATTTACCCCACTCTTCAGAAACAGCTGGCATAGCCGTAGTCGTGAGCCTGCCGGACCCGAGTCTTGTCAGGTTATTGTCTTGTGTGATTGGTATTGTCTTGTGTGATTGGTATCCCTGCTCACAGTTCCAATGCGTAATGGATGCCATTTAGAATCCTTGCAGTTATCAGGTTCGTGTTCCACAAGGAGGAGCCCGCACTTAGCGTGTATCATGCGCGGGTTAAAACTAGGTACCTAGTGTTAAAACAGAGAAAATATCTTAGTTTTTGACAGGACAAACAGCTCACTTCCTTCAACGCGTTTCACACGTTATGTTGGGCTTGAAAAATTTTGGGGGGGCTTTTTTATTTTCATAGGGATTACGTATACATTTTTATTTTTGAATTTTTTTTTATTTTCTGTAATGTTAGACTTTTTTAGATGATAACTTTAAAACCAGTGAAGGCGAGTATGCAAATCTTCTTACTGATGTTTCTATTGCTTCAGTATGTAACAATCTTGATGTAGTGCTACAGCTGGACAGCCAGATCCCTTTATTATTGGGTTAATATTTATATCATGCTCTGCACAGCTTTAGGGGGAGTCAGACTGACAGCATTTACCCCACTCTTCAGAAACAGCTGGCATAGCCGTAGTCGTGAGCCTGCCGGACCCGAGTCTTGTCAGGTTATTGTCTTGTGTGATTGGTATCCCTGCTCACAGTTCCAATGCGTAATGGATGCCATTTAGAATCCTTGCAGTTATCAGGTTCGTGTTCCACAAGGAGGAGCCCGCACTTAGCGTGTATCATGCGCGGGTTAAAACTAGGTACCTAGTGTTAAAACAGAGAAAATATCTTAGTTTTTGACAGGACAAACAGCTCACTTCCTTCAACGCGTTTCACACGTTATGTTGGGCTTGAAAAATTTTGGGGGGGCTTTTTTATTTTCATAGGGATTACGTATACATTTTTATTTTTGAATTTTTTTTTATTTTCTGTAATGTTAGACTTTTTTAGATGATAACTTTAAAACCAGTGAAGGCGAGTATGCAAATCTTCTTACTGATGTTTCTATTGCTTCAGTATGTAACAATCTTGATGTAGTGCTACAGCCGGACAGCCAGATCCCTTTATTATTGGGTTAATATTTATATCATGCTCTGCACAGCTTTAGGGGGAGTCAGACTGACAGCATTTACCCCACTCTTCAGAAACAGCTGGCATAGCCGTAGTCGTGAGCCTGCCGGACCCGAGTCTTGTCAGGTTATTGTCTTGTGTGATTGGTATCCCTGCTCACAGTTCCAATGCGTAATGGATGCCATTTAGAATCCTTGCAGTTATCAGGTTCGTGTTCCACAAGGAGGAGCCCGCACTTAGCGTGTATCATGCGCGGGTTAAAACTAGGTACCTAGTGTTAAAACAGAGAAAATATCTTAGTTTTTGACAGGACAAACAGCTCACTTCCTTCAACGCGTTTCACACGTTATGTTGGGCTTGAAAAATTTTGGGGGGGCTTTTTTATTTTCATAGGGATTACGTATACATTTTTATTTTTGAATTTTTTTTTATTTTCTGTAATGTTAGACTTTTTTATTTTATGTAATATTAGCTTTTTCTATTTTATATAATTTTAGCTTAATTTAAACTTAGTTTTTTTATTTTTAAAGTTATGTTAGGTTTTTTATTTTAATTGTAATTTAGTTTTATTTTAATTTATGTAATGGAGTTACTTTATGGGGTGTTAGGTTAGGGGGCTTAGTGATTAGTTATTTGCGTTGTGGGCTTTGTCAGTTTAGTAATAGATTTATTAGCATTATTTCGTTGTGTGGGTTTTGCGGATTAGGGGTTAATAGTTAAATAGCTAGTTTGCGATGTTGGGTTTGGCGGAATTAGTGTTTAAAACTTTTATTAGGTAGTTTGCAATGTGGAGGGTTGTTGGTTTAGGGGTTAATACTTTTATTATTAGTTCTGATGTGGGTTAATGGCAGATTAGGGGTTAATATACTTTATTAGTTATTGCTGTGGGGGATTGCAATTGACAGTTATAGATATTGTGCATGCGTTACGTGTTTGTTATTTTCAGGAGGTATTTAGATATTGCGCATGCGTTAGGTGTTAGTTAGTATTTTCAGGGAGTTATGGTGCTCATGAACTCAGTGCAAGGCTTGCTGCGCCTGCCTATGTGTGGCGAGGTGAAAATGGAGTAAAATTTCTTTATTTTCCGAGCACAAGTCCTTGCGCTGAATATGTGATACCGATTGACGACGCATTTCTATGTTAGCTTATGGGAGCAAAAATAGCGGCCACCAGGTGAAATATACGTGCCGCATTTAAATGTTACGCCGTATATGTAATACCGAAATCGCGTAAAAACCGGCGGTGCCAGCTTTTGCGGGTGACACTGCATATGTAATGGAGCTCATTGAGGGACTATTGAATTGTGTTGAATGTAGGGTTAATGAATCTAGACCATATATTGATATACACAACTAAAATAGTGTCTGTAAGTATTTCCGAGTATATTTCACATATGTCAGCTAATAGAATCATTCCAAATTGTCTTGAAATACTTTCAGGCATCTCAAAAAGCCCAGTTTTGCACTTTATTAGTACCCTTTGTGTGTTGAATTTGATGTTTCCATTTTGTTGTCAAAATAAAGTGCAACACCTGTAGTTGGGAGGATTGTGCAAGCATTGTATGGGTGATATTCCCACTATCGCTTAGAACTTGAAAGACACAAAACCATAATACACAGTATTGGAAAGACTAGAGCAACCACATTGCTACAAACATTGTTGCAAACACTGAAGACATATAATATCTGCATAATATGCACACACGAGCCTCCTTCAGTATGCTCTCATGAAAAGGGGTTACGTTTCAACAAAGTATACAGCAACAGAGGTACATTTGATAATAGAAGAAAACTAGAAAGTATTTTTTTAAATATATGTTCTATAATAATTATTATTACTATTGAATTTGTTTTAGTGTGTATGTGTGTGTGTGTGTGGGGAGGCATTTAATCCTCCGAGGAATGTTGCACCCATATGTTTTTTCCTTACTGAGTGGCATCATATATAAAAAAAAAATTTACCTAAAAAAAATATATAAGGTTTTTTAATGTTTCTCTTTATGCAAAACTCCTGTTATTTTGTTTCCTGGAACTCTGCCGGGAAAGGTGTCTATTAATCTGAATGCTATTTATATATTTTGTGAAGCGAAGACAGAAAAAGTACCAAGTCAGATTGTGATTTTAGTTAATGTAACTGTGAGTGAGTGAATTAGAATTTAGGTTATAAATCGATTGGTTTTGCTACTAAACACATTCATCATTGACAAATTTATATTCACGCATTTTCATTTTCTCTCAGACAACAAGAATGTCCTTAATCACAAACAGTACCTGCGTAGAATTGTACAGTTACACACTATGGTACATGACTTCACCACATCCATTATAGTAATTGAAAATAGATAAAGTATGTAATTCCCATCTTTGTCTTGTTTAACTAGCTTCCCACTGGTATACAGAGGTGCAAACAGTTCCAATTAGACATTATCCAAGATATATGAGACCTGTTTAATTAGCTGAACAAAAAGAAGCTAGAAGCCCTTCCTGTCAATGAATACAATTTTTTTCTTAAAATGTATAACAAAGACACCGTGGGCATCTAAATTAAATACCCAGTTGGTTTCCTCTACTTTACTGGGCATTGTTTGTAGAGTATGACACTTTTGCTTATCTTTTCTGGGTATAATTAATTTAATCAAAGCAAACTAATTTATTTAGACATTCCTGAACTCATTTATTTTATATTGCTTATAATGTTAATGGATAGTTACACACATCTTTGAAGGCCCTTAGCTGATATTTGTTGGATAAATAAATTTGCAGAGCTAAATATTAATTATTCTCTATCTAAAGTTTAGAACCAATTCATTAATGGAAACATATTTGTAGTGTTTTATCAAACAAGCATTATGTACCTGAAATGCCATCCCCATCAGATTAAAAGGCAAGGGCTAAACTGATATTGTGAAAATGAAAGCATTCATTTTTGCACTGAATTTATTTCTGTATTTTATTTTATAATTATTGATTTTATAAATTATAGATAGTTAAAAGTGAAACATGATAGTACCAGTAAATAATTTAATACTAAAATATTTAATTTTGAAAAAATAATAAGAAACTGCATTAAATCACACACTCTTTAGAAAACTATTTAGTTTATGAAGACACCTGTTATACTTATAATGAACCATTTCTTTATAATTCTGCTCACTAGATAAAAGGATCATATTATGAATATTTGGTATAAAGATTGTTCACAGAATCAAGCTTTCTGTGCAACACGTTAGAGCAAAAGTTTGATAACTTGATAGGTTGACACAAAATAAAGCACACAATATGAAATATATAACTTTAAAAGCATATTACATTTGTTAAACATTATAACAGTGTTTCTCAGGCCAAATTTAAAGGGACAGAGAACACTGTGAGATTGTAATATAAAGGGCCAGATTACAAGTGGTTTGCTAAATTGGGTGCAAGCAATATTAGAGCTCCCCTTTGTAAAACCAGTGCACAATAATGTGCACTGGTATTACAAGTTAATCGCATTGCGATAGAGCATTGCGCTCATGAGAGCACGCAGCAAAGGAGGTATGTAGCACAGCGATGGGCAGCATTTTTAAATATATATGTATATGAATATATACATATATAGTTATGTGTTAATATGTGTATATACACATATTAACACATAACTATATATTTATATAATCATATACATATATATTTACATTGCAGTCAATGGGAACACACAGTTCCCATAGACCACAATGTAAAGATGTTTGTTTTTTTCTAACACCCTACTCCCACTAACATCAGATCTAATCTCTGGTTAATTTTCAGAGTGATAATTGCTAGCGCGAGGTTGTGGTGGCAATAACCAGCCACTTGTAATGGCTGATTAATTATAGTGCTCCCGCAAACGGGCAAATTTTCCCATTTGAGGGAGCGCAAAAATTTAGCGCTCTACTTGTAATCTAGCTCAAAATGTTTAATCATACGTAGTGAAAAAACTGTACAAAACACTTTGGGCAGAAGTAGAGCGTTAATTTTAACGAGATCATAATATTGCAATATCGCGATCGCGTTAATGTACAATCATATACATATATATTTCTAGGGAACACACAGTTCCCATAGAACACTATGTAAAGGCACTTTTCAGTGCTGTTTTTTTCTAACACCCCTCAGCTGCCACTTTTAGCCACTTATTACTGCTTTTGCAGTTACTTTATTAAAAAAAATGCTACCATTTTTATTTTTAAATAAAAATTACTATATTGAAATTTAGGGCCAATTGGGGCACTTTTAGAAAATTAACCAGAGCTTGTGGTAGCAATAACCAGCCACTTGTAATGTTTGGCTATTTATTGCGTGGTCGCAAACAGGCAAAGTTGTGATGAATTAGCGCTCCCCTTGTAATCTAGTTCTAAATTTGTCACTGTATATCTCGATTGATTATGATGAGTAGATTTGCGTAAATTTTTCTTTTGCTATATGGTCATTTTTAAACTTTCACATGTAATGTTTTATACAATATTTATTTCTAATGTTTGTTAAAGTATCGTTTCCAATTATTTATAGTTTATATGGGTAACTACACAAATAAGCATTGTTTCTGTTTAAACTCAGTGATATTAAAATGTTAAAAATTGCCTTGACCTGTGGGCAAATTTTGCTCTAAAATCTCCAGTCCTAAATATACCCCATATTTAGTATCCTTGGGAATCTACTTTTGAAAATGATATTTCATGACTAGAATATTTTGAGTCTGGGGACTTCTGAAGAGCTCCAAATGATATATTGGCCCAGTAAATTAATCTGGCAAAATTGCAGTTCTGGAATCTGAAATGAAAGTGCTGAAATTCATTCTATAAGTGCCCAATAACCAGCTCAAGGTGTACTGGGGTGATACTGTGCTCATGGGGGGTTTCAAAATGCAAATATGGAGTTTGTATAGTAATAGGATACTTAGTACATGGAGCCCATCATGTTTGTAAAATCTATAACTAAAATTTGATTTGTGTGTAATAAATAGCTATTTTTGTTCTTTGAAACCCCAACCCATCAAAATGGGTTGAGTTTATATGGAAACAAGATTTCCTTATTTTATCACTTTCTGTACACATATTTCTTTATTTTATTTCTGTTTGTATACCAAAGCCCAATACTTAAAGAAAACAATTGAAACAATTGTAATTTCTTCTACTGTAGTATTTTTTTTTTTTTTTTTTAGCCAATACTTATGGACATGAAACCACATTTTTTATTTCATGATTCAGATAGAGCATGCTTGTTTAAACAACTTTCTCATTTACATTTACTATTATCACATTTTCGTTTTTTTCTTGTTAATTTTTGCTAAACAACTATTATTTAAGCTCAGGAGTGTGCATGTGTCTGGATCACTATATGGCAGCAGGTTTGCTACAATGTTAGCCATTTGCAAGAGCACTAGAAGGAAGAAAAATGTCCTGCTATGAAGTCTTCCTGGCACCTACCTAGATAACACTTCAACAAAAAATACTACAGTAACCAAGCAAATTTTATAATAGAAATAAATTGGAAACTTCTTGTATGCATTGAGGCCCATTTATCAAGCTCCGAGTGGAACATGAAGGGCCGTGTTTCTGGCGAGTCTTCAGACTAAAGACCGCTGCTCCATAACCCTGTCCGCCTGCTCTGATGAGGCAGACAGGAATCACCACAAATCAACCCGATCGAGTACGATTGGGTTGATTGACACCCCCTGCTGGCGGCCGATTGGCCGCGAGTCAGCAGGGGGCGGCGTTGCACCAGCAACTCTTGTGAGCTGCTGGTGCAATGCTGAATACGGAGAGCGTATTGCTCTCCGCATTCAGCGAGGTCTTGTGGACCTGATCCACACTGTCGGATCAGGTCCGCAAGACCTTTGATAATTCTGCCCCTTTGTCTGAATCAAAAAAACTTTTTTTAGGTTTCATATCCCTTTCAGTGTAGAAACTTTCAGTATTCAGTATAGGTAGGGATACCACAGGCAAATGCCGAAATAAAGGTACTGTAGCTATTTGTAAATAATTTAATACACTCTTCAGGTAAAATGGGCTATTGGAAACAAATTAAAGGGGAGACAAATTTAGGGTAAACTGTCGCTTTAAATGACAAAACTTATTAGTTTCAACATAATTATCCACTCTTGTTAAGTGCACCCATACCTATTATATACCAATTGGTAACAGACAATCAGGCATTTCTATATGAGAATATAAAATAACAATAAATAGGAATTTAATATTGAAAAATTGGGAAAAATTAAAAAAAAAACCCCTCCAAATAAATAATCTTGCCTTGATTCTAGCAAATGTAAGTGTTATTGGCTTAATGCTAACATTTGTTATGTTTGGATTTCTTTGAGCTTGCTCAATAGCAGGGATAGGCAAGGTGTCCGTACATGGACACTGGTGTCTGTGACTGGCCCTTGCAGTGTCTACCGCCCGTTTTGCGGAATGATGGAAGTCAGAGCAGCCAGTTTAATGACAGTGGAGGGCCCTCTAGTGGGCCTGTAACAAAATTAAGGGATAACTGAGTTAAAGTCTGGAGTTTGCTATGTGTATGTTTGTTACTTTGTTGCAACCGGAGGGGCAGAGAGTATGCTTAACTTTATAGGTCCTGGTGGCAGTGGTTCCAGCCTCTTTTCCTGCTTCCAGACTTTGAGAGGATTTTTCCGCCCGCCTGCCCCCGTTTGGAAGCAGAAGCTGGCGGCAAGGTGTTCAAGGTGGCTTAATGGTAGGGCTATCCCCTGGTGTGAGTAAGTTTAGTTGAATCAGCTTTAATTTAGACCTCCACCCTTATCCAGCGGGTTGTATGACAAGTTGGTAGGGGCCACTCTCCTGGGATGGTGGTTATTGTTGCCCTAGCTAGGTGGTCGGTCATAGCCCTGGAGCGAGCAGTCAGAATGATGAGTGATGACCTTGAAAATAGGAGGGGTGATGCCCACTAGGTGCCAGCCTAGGGGTTCCCCTCCTTGACGAATTGCTGGCCGAAGATCTCTAAACTAACATCTATTCTCTATGCTAGGGAGCATGAGCAATCTGTGATACGCTGCAGGTACCGAATGGGGCTTTGTCCGGCTGTCGGTAGGGGTTAGTAAGTGGTAAAGTGTCGCCAATGGTTTAGAACTTGAGTTAATGAAAAGTTGCCTAAACTATTAAATAGTTTGATAAGTTTTCATTTTAATAAACGTTACTGTGACCAGACTTTTTCCCAATACAGTTGTTGTGTTTTATCTTATCCCTTAAGAAGCTGCTGTTCTGTTTGTACTGGGACCCCAGTGAATGTTTTAGCAGCAAGGGATCTGCATGCTGAGACCACTCAGGGGAGAGTGAAGGGATAAAACAGGATTTCTACAGGGAATAGCTATAGGAGAGCTGGTAACAATTCTGCCCTGCTTGTACTAAGGGGGAATTAAGTCCTGCTTCACGGCAGATACATATTTTATTTATACATGCTGATGGGCAGTACATGAAAAGTGCTGCCCATGCTGTCTGGATCATTAATGTGCTGCAGTTGGGGATATCCAGTGAGGGAGAGATTATAAAGAAACTGCCCTGACTAGTTAATTGGTGTCTGTAATGAAGCATAATATAGGGCAGCACTTTTCATGTACTGCCCTTCTCTACCACTTCTGATGGATGGCTATTTCACCATGCATCCACTACTCTATCGGTAAAGAAAGTGTTTTTTAATGTATTCAATTTGAAATGTACTTTGGTGTCCTTCACTAAGGTCTGTATTTTGGAAAATGTCTGCCACAGCCTTGGTTTGTGTCTATCTCTGCTCAATAGCAGTCATCCAATCCAAAACTGCTATGCAAAAGTTAATTATTTTAGAATTTAGATGCCCCAGGATGTTTACCTAGAGGTATTTTGACACCGTAGTTTTAGCCCTTATATTGTCAAGGGCAGATAATAATACTAAGGGATAAAAATACAATTATAAAAAATATAATTTTATTAATTAAAATTTACACATACACACTTTAATTAAATTCATTTAAATGACAAATTTTTTTTATCAAAAAGCGCCAGAAAATAAAGTCACACAAGCTCCTTCTCAAAAGGGCGAGATCTCCCAACCAGATCTCAAAGGAAGGATCAGAAAAAATGCCAAAAAAGAGCGCTACAGTATCCCTGCTGGGTATATGTTGCTTAAGGTGGTGTCCCTGATGTATATTGACGTTTAATGTAATATCATAGGAAAATATTTGTGAAAAGACTTAATATGTATATCGTACAGTATATAAAAGTTATTTAATGAACAATATTCTAAAAATACAATAAGTGGATAAACAATGTTTAAAACTTACAATTCATTATAATACAATATAAAAATACATTAAAATATAATATCTAATATCTTGGAAATACAAATATAGGCAATTTAATGAAATTATATAAAATTATATAAAAGTTTAATACATGGCATTTAATTATCTAAATTAGAAAAAGGATACGAAAGGCATAGTTCATGCGATTCCGGAAGAAATAAATATATATTCCTGGCAAATTTGGCCAATGAGAGCTATAGACAATGTCCAGATAAATGTCCAAAAGTTATAAATCCCAAAAATCCTATCACCATTATAATTGGATTAACCCCTAATCTGCTGCCCCTAACATCACCGAACCCTACATTATATTATTAACCCCTAATCTGCCGCTCCGGACACCGCCACAACCTACATTCTATTTATTAACCCCTAATCTGCTGCCACTATAATAAAGTTATTAACCCCTAAATCTAAGTCTAACCCTAAACCTAACCCCCCGATCGGGGCAGAAGAGGTCCTCCAGACAGCAGAAGGCTTCATCCAGGTGGCATCTTCTATCTTCATCCTTCCGGAGCGGGTCCATCTTGAAGACATCCAACGTAGAGTATCCTATGCTGTCCACGGTTGACAACTGAATGAAGGTTCCTTTAAGTGATGTCATCCAAGATGGCGTCCCTTGAATTCCGATTGGCTGATAGAATCCTATCAGCCAATCGGAATTAAGGTAGCAAAAATCCTATTGGCTGATGCAATCAGTCAATCGGATTGAACTTCAATCCAATTGGCTGATCCAATCAGCCAATAGGATTGAGCTTGCATTCTATTGGCTGATTGGAACAGCCAATAGAATGTAAGCTCAATCCTATTGCCTGATTGGATCAGCCAATAGGATTGAACTTCAATTCTATTGGCTGATTGCATCAGCCAATAGGATTTTTCCTACCTTAATTCTGATTGGCTGATAGAATCCTATCAGCCAATCGGAATTCAAGGGACGCCATCTTGGATGAAGTCACTTAAAGGAACCTTCATTCAGTCGTCGGCCGTGGACAGAAGAGGATGCTCCGCGTCGGATGTCTTCAAGATGGACCCGCTCCACTCCGGAAGGATGAAGATAGAAGATGCCGCCTGGATGAAGCCTTCTGCCATCTGGAGGACCTCTTCTGCCCCAATCGGATGAAGACTTCTGCCCCTCTGGAGGACCACTTGTGCCCGGCTGGGTGAAGACGGCTCAAGGTAGGGTGATCTTCAGGGGGTTAGTGTTAGGTTTTTTTAAGGGGGTTTGGGTGGGTTTCAGAGTAGGGTTGGGTGGTGGGTTGTAATTTTGGGGGGGGTATTGTATTTCTTTTTTTACACGTAAAAGAGCTGATTACTTTGGGGCAATGCCCTGCAAAAGGCCCTTTTAAGGGTTATTTGTAATTTAGTATAAGGTAGGTAATTTTGTTTATTTTGGGGGGATTTTTATTATGTTAGGGGGATTAGATTAGGTGTAATTAGTTTAAAAATTTGTCATTTCTTTTTTATTTTCTGTAATTTAGTGTTTTTTTTTCGTAATTTAGTTTATTTAATTTAATTGTATTTAGTTGTAGGTAGTTTAGGTAATTCATTTAGAGTAGTGTTAGGTATAATTGTAACTTAGGTTAGGGTTTATTTTACAGGTATATTTGTATTTCTTTTAGCTAACTAATAATTATTTAATAGCTATTGTACCTAGTTAAAATAAATACAAAGTTGCCAATAAAATAAAAATAAATCCTAAAATAGCTACAATGTAACTATTAGTTATATTGTAGCTATATTAGGGTTTATTTTATAGGTAAGTATTTAGTTTTAAATAGGATTAATTTAGTTATTATTAGTAATTTAATTTAGATTTATTTAAATTATATTTAAATTGGGGGGGTTAGGTTTAGGGGTCAATACATTTAATATAGTAGCGGCGACGTTGTGGCTGGCAGATTAGGGGTTAATAAATGTAGGTAGGTGTCGGCAATGTTAGGGACGGCAGATTATGGGTTAATAAAATGTAACTAGTGTTTGCGAGGCGGGAGTACGGTGGTTTAGGGGTTAATACATTTATTAAAGTGGCGGCGATGTCCGGTCGGCAGATTAGGGGTTAAACATTTTTATTATAGTGTTTGCGATGTGGGGGGGGGTAGTATTTGCGATGTGGGGAAGCCTCAGTTTAGGGGTTAATAGGTAGTTTCTGGGTGTTAGTGTACTTTTTAGCACTTTAGTTAAGAGTTCTATGTTCCGGCGTTAGCCCATAAAACTCTTAACTACTGACTTTTAAATGCGGTAGGAGTCTTGACAGGAGAGGATCTACCGCTCACTTCTTCCAAGACTCATAATACCGGCGTTAGGCAAGTCCCATAGAAAAGATAGGATATGCAATCGACGTAAGGGGATTTGCGGTAGCCTCGAGTCGCGAATGAAAAGTTAGCGGTACACCTTTTCCCTTTCAGACTCGTAATACCAGCGGGCATTATAAAGCAGCATTGGGACCTCTGAACGCTGCTTTTTAAGGCTAACGCAGAACTCGTAATCTAGCCGAATGTCTTGTCATTTGTTTTAATATCATGTCTTATAGAGGTAAACAAAAAGTGCAAGCAGAAGTCAGGTTAATACTCAGTTAATTATATCATTACAGGTACATACAATCAGCTTGCATAATTTTTCAAAAAAATTACATATAGAAACATTGGGCCAGATTACGAGTGGCACACTTACAGTTATTCGCAAGCGATATCAGGTTTATTGTGGCTGTTTGTGCATGTTGGAAGGAGTGCTCATATTAAAAGTTGAAAGTAAATGCTAACGCGTGAGCGCAATCGTGATTTATACTGATATGATTACCATGGACCTCAGAACTCTGGTTAAAGGAAAGTTAAATAAAAAAAAAAAGTCTTCCATGATTCAGATAGGTCATACAATTTTACACGACAAATTTACTTCTTTTATCTAATTTTTGTAATAGCTAGCTGCTAATTGGTGGCCGAACTTATATGCCATTTTCATTGGCTTACAAATGTGAAGTAAAATGTATCACAGAAGTAAATTGGAAAGTTGTCTATCTGAATCCCTTTAACATTAACAATACATTGAAAAGTACAGAAACACTATCTAATAAAAATTATAGAATAGAAAATTGCACAAAAATGTTATAATTGCTCAAAAAATGAGGTCTCAGGTGTTAGAAGAAAAAACAGCCAGGCAAATAGCTTTAACATAAAGATACATACATACACATGTCTAAAAAAAAACCCGATCGTTTGGGGTTGTTGTTTCTCTTATTCAGAGAAGAATTGCCTGGTATTTCGGCGCTGGACTGTCATTGGGCAGGGTCAGACTGATATGCTACAGGATATTTTTTCTCTGTGAAGGGGTATAGTGTGCTAAAAGAACGCGCACCCTGAGTTGCAATATAAATGAATAGTCATGGAAGTTATTCCGGCTTTTGTTCTATCTCAGGAGTGCTGTTCTCTCTCTTCTGATATATATATCATACCTGTATGTGCTCCAAAATACGTTGGTGTGTATTTTATTACAAAATAATTTTTTTTCGCATTTTTATAGTAAAATAACTGCACCAGGCAGTTTTTGGGGGCTAACGTTGGGGGTTGTAGGGTGTTACACAGTGCCTTTATATTGTGTTCTATGGGTACTGGGTGTTTCCAGTAAATATATTTGTATATGCCTATATACATATATATTTATGTGTTAATATGTGTATATTAATATACATATATAATTACATTTGCTGCCCATCGCTGCGTGATTTATCCCCTTCGCTGTGCTAGTTTTCATGCCATGTCTCACGTCATGAGAACATGACTCCAACTGGAGCCTATGGAAGCCCGCTCTCGTGAGTGCAATTCTCACATTCGTATCGCTCTCATCTTATAATATCAGCGAACATTAGCGTGCACTAGTATAACTCAGTGGAGCGCAAATATCGCTTTCATGAAAGCGATATTTAGAGCTCCACTTATAATCTGGCCCTGTATTTGCAGAATGTACATTCCTATTGCAGCACTTAAAAAAATATGAGGGTAAAAGTATTTTTTTATCAGAAAGTGTTAATATGAGGGTAACAGTATTTTTTTTAAATGTATTTTTGATGTATTTTGTACAACTTTTTTGAGTTAACCAGAGCTCTGAAGTTGCATTATTCCTTCTAGTTAAAATCACATTTGCTCATTTACTTTCAACTCGTAATACAAGCGGTATTTAACTTTCACGAAAATGGGCACAAGAACCCGATACTGCTCGAGCACCACTCACAATCTAGCCCTAACGAGCTAAAGGTATAGTATATCATTATAA
Source organism: Bombina bombina (assembly GCF_027579735.1). Lineage (NCBI taxonomy): Eukaryota > Metazoa > Chordata > Amphibia > Anura > Bombinatoridae > Bombina > Bombina bombina. The sequence continues at coordinate 647,802,074 of NC_069503.1, forward strand.
TAATATAGGCCCTTTGTTAGTACATTACCATAATGATCGCCATCGGAATGGTACGTTTTTATTTTAGGGCTCTCTCAGAGTGGTGCTAATTTAATCACCAAAATACTTTTTCTGTAATAGTTTTAACAGTAAAAAATATTTAATAAAAAATAAAAAAATAGAAAGTTCTAGACCCTAAAAAAATAGAAATCAGTGCATTCATTTTGTAATGGGAGATCCACTAAACCTTGAGTGTTAGAGAGGGGATATAATCCATGATGAGGACCTAAGGCTACTGACATTTTTCTCTTATGACCCACAACAGCAAGAGCTGATTTAATGCATTGTGCTGCCTAGGTCCAAGAATTAAATGATACCCCATTACAGTCTAAAACCCATCCATAATCAGCAGACTGAAAGAACAGAAGATAGTTCAGCAGATTTATTTATTTTATGCAATTGTACAATTACCCATGAGAGTACAAAAATAAAACACTATTATCCAAAATATGTATTTTTGATGTGTTTTGTGACTTATTTTTATCTTGCATAACAGTTAACCAGAGCTCTGAGGTTGTGGTAATCATTCTAGCGTAAATCGTGATTGCGCTAACCTGTTTGTATATATTTTTAATTTGTACTATGAGTGCTCCTTCCGATGGGCACAAACTAAAGCGATAAATCCGATATTGTTTGTGCAAAACAGCACTGTACTCGTAATCTGGCCCTATATGTGCAATTCAAAAACAATTCATAATTTTTAGAGAGAAAAGTGTTATCTAAGGGTTCATTCACAATCCTTTAAAAAAATGGATCTAATGGGTTTTCAACAGAAAATCACCATTAAAGTTAATATGGGGATTTTTGTAGATTAGTCATTAGAGCATTTTTCTAAAAGATTGGGATCGGCCTCTAAATTTGTTGTAGTTTTAAGAACCACATAATAGTTTAATAATAGTTTCTCCAGGATAAAAATGGAATTACATTTTCTCACTGTGGCTATTTTAATAAATCTAAAAAGCATGGCACAAACATACACACACATACAAAAGCAAATACAAACCCACACACACACACATACACACAAGCACATATACACACACAAGCACAAACACACACAAGCACACATGCACACAAGCACATACACACAAACACACACACAAGCACATACACAAAAACACACACACAAAAACACATACACACACACACAAGCAAGCAAACACACATACACATATAAACACAAGCACATACTCACACAACCAAACACACATGCACAAACAAAAGCAAATACACTCACACACACACATACAAACAAGCAAGCACTCAAGCACATACACAAGCAAATACACACACACATGCGCACACACAAGCACATACACTCAAACACACACATGCACACATACAACCACAAACACACACACACACACAAGTGCTTGCAAACACACATAAAAAAATATTTACACCAACAAGCACATGCACACACATACATAAACACACAATCACATTCACACTTAAAAAAAACAAACAAAAAAACTGTAGAAGCCATTTAGAAACAATCACTATTTGTTTGGATGAAATTCAAAATGAGTACTTAAATATTTATGCAGGATGATTTGGCATAACAATAAAATAAATTTTTCAACAGAAGAATGAATATACTGTATATTATTACATAAATGTCCTAAAGCTAATTAAAACTAAAGTATAGACAATAATTTGAAAAGAGAAAAGAGAAAACATTAAATATATAGCAAAACATTATTACTAATAGAATAACATTAAACATGGGGAGCAACAGGAATCATTACATAGATTGAGTAATACAAACTTACACCTAGATTACGAGGTTTGCGCTACAGAGAGTGCAAAACAAAAGCAACTAAAGTTGCGTTATTTCACCCTCCATAGCACTGCCATTACAAGTTTTTGAAAAGCCGCCTTGTGTTATGCTCCATACCACACAAAATAAGAGCGCTGCTTTGACGTGCTTGTGCACGCTTTCCCCATAGACATCAATCACGGAATGAAAAGCTCCGTAACGCAACTTCATTGATGTCTGTGGTGCCCCCAACATCGCTGACACCAAAATAAATGTATTAACCTCTAATCTGCCGCTTCCGATATCGCTGCCACTATAATAAAATTATTAACCCCTATTTCCCCGCACCCCAACATCACCCACACTATAATAAAGATAGTAACCCCTATTCCACTGCTCCCTGACATTGCCACCTTTAAATTAAGTTATTAACCCCTAAACCTCTGGCCTCCCACATCACTGCCACTAAATAAACCTATTAACCCCTAAACCGACAGCCCCCCACATCCAAAAAAACTAAATTAAACTATTAACCCCTAAATCTAACAACACCCTAACTTTAAATTAAAATTACAAGATCCCTATCTTAAAATAAATAAAAACTTGCCTGGGAAATTAAAAAAACCTAAGTTTATACTATAAATTAAACTAACATTACTATTATACTAAAATTAAAATAACTATCAATTAAATAAATTAAATAGCACATTAAAAATGTAACAAGGGGGGGTGGAGCCTATGCTTGGAGCGGCTGGATGTGTTGTAATGAAGCTCCTTATTATATTTCATTAAACTGGGTCTTTTTGGCTACAAACAAGGAGAACTCACATATTAAGACTTTTATATTTGAAAGCTAAAAGTGCCTACATATTTAGTCAGAAGTTTAGAAGCAGATTATTGACACCCTCACCTATGTTTTCCAAGTACGCCACACATGAATTTTGCTTACTAGGTCATCACTGAATTGTGGATAGAGAATTGCGTGGCGGGGGCTGCGGCACGTACCCCCCACCCAAGTTTCTGGGGTAAAAGGTATGCAGATACTAGTGCCGGGACAAACCCTCAATTTAAAGAGCACAACTATCAGTGAACTACACTCTTGAGGATACTACTCCTAGCGATATAAGAGGTAAGGGGACCACAAAGATTTATGGAGCAACCTAAACAGAGTCCAAAATGGCAGCTATGCTTCAAGAGTTAGAGGCGTCTACACTATAGATGCTTGATAACCATTTCCAGATATCGGAACAGGAGCTGTTTCTGCTACGGCCCATTGCCTCTAACTGTTTTAACTGTTCCTCTCCTGAACTTGACCATCAGCGCATCCCAGACTGGGAACCTACCATTGAATCCTTCATCGCCAAGTCTGAGAAATCTGAAGAGACTCCAGTGATAATTGAGACGTTGAGACGTGAGCCTCCTCTGGCCACAGAGTTTGAAGATACCGTGACTACTGCTGGAGCTTTTTTTGGGACAAGTACAACTTCGGAGCAGCTTAGCTATCCAACTAAAGTGGGTTTAATTCTGCTGAGCGAACCGGTAGGTCGAGAGCTGAGAGGGCATCCTTGGCACAAAACCCACAGAGTGCTATTATCAATCCCTAGTAAGGCACAGGAATGTGGTAGCACTGACCTTAGTACCTCCATGCAGCGTGTTGTTCAACTTTATAAGGGACTTTTGACATCAGTATCTGTCTCATGGTTGCTCACTGGCGTAATTAGTGTCATGGATGATGATCCGGAACTAACAGAGCATTCTTATTTGCAGACCGCAGTCTGGGATATTAGTAGGGACAATAAAAGACACTTTGGCTCTTTCAGTTTCCCATGCTGCTTCACAACTGGTATAGGATGAGTATTTAACAAGGACACCAGCAGCAAAATCATATCCTACCAGAGACTGATTGTGCTGATGGCAGCTAAGCCTGATATTTGGGTGACTACTAATAACAATGTGGGCTAAGTACATGATTTTCCCCTTTTTCTTTTTTTTCTTTTGCTCAGACACAAAGTTTAAGAAAACATGCAAAATTTCAGATATTGTGGAACCCTCTGTGCTTACAATTACGCATTCACATAGAATTGCTATTGAAGCCCACAGAATCTGAAGTTCATACCCCTTTGTTTTGTGAGCTATATTATGAGGGTAAATGGCTGAATGTTTGATATACTAAACCGTGAGTTTCACACTAATATGATCTAAATATGTTAAGCATTTCTGTCAGACTATCCAGTAGTTACTTGCTATTACTTTCTCCTAGAGTTAATCATTAACAAAGCTGGTTATACCATAAGTTTGTTATTAGTACTGCATTTGCTTAATTTATTGTTGTTATAGAGTAAAATATATTGCTTTATTTCAATGACCGTTAATACAATTGTAAATGGGTGCTTTTCACTATTTAAAATGGGTCCCTAACTGCTTTATAAGGAGAGGTCCAAAATGTACTTAAATGTGTTACACTATATTCCTTGCTAAATATCGGATGGCCACATGTGATAGATTTATTGCCATTGGTGACCGAGACGGCATGATGCACTTTGCCTTGGTCAAATATGTAGGGCATCCTATTGCTCTAACTTGATGGGACTCTGGCTTAGTATTTTAAGATAGATGCCACTGATATTGTACACTAATTGACCCTCTATGACCCTTAAGATCAGCCACAATAACTGTACTTTCTTCTACATAATATCTAGCCTGTTAATCTTATGGAAAGATTTCCTTTTTGTCCCCCAATTTTACCTTTGCCAGAAATGTTACTGCTAAAAGCCTATACAATAGTCTCACCACTGCCTAATGGTTCTTATAATATAGTTTAGATATAGTAGGTGGTCTGGTTTGATGGTATGCTCCCCACTCCAATAATGGTTTACTTATATTTTAATTAATATTGGATCTCTGGGATGCAACATATGGTTATAATTTGTGGACGTTTTGATGGTTAACCATATTGGTTCCACTAGCACTCCTTTAGACTCTCACTCCCCCTTTATATACTCTCCATATATTATAGTTGAACATCATGATCTACTATACATTTGTTAGTTTGTCTTAAGCTAAGATATCTGTTTGTTTTCATATATATTCTCGAGTTATTTACATAAACATATTGAGTTATATACAGACCCAAAAGTGGTCTACTATATCCTACCTTCTAACAATACAGGAGGACAAGGTTCCAAGAGTGACCCAACATAATACAAAGTGAAGGTTTCTTTAAAAGAAAAATCCTGAGGTTCTGCACAATAGTCCATTTTATGATTTTGATTGTTTTAAAGCAAGCTCTCATGTGCACTTAACTATATTTATACAACATGTACTGCATTGTAATGTTTCTATACTCTGTATGTTTAAGAACCTCAATATAAAAAAAAAGTAAAAACAATTTAACACTACTAAAAAAATAATAATGTACAATTACAAAAAATAAAAAAATACTATATTACAAAAAAATTAAAAATTAAATTGCAAAAAATAACAAACAGAATTATTCAAAATAAAAACAATTACACCTAATCTAATAGTCCTATAAAAATAAAAAAGCCCCTCAAAATAAAAAACCCTAGCCTACAATAAACTACCAATAGCCCTTAAAAGGGCCTTTTGTAGTGCATTGCCCTAAAGAAATCAGCTCTTTTCCCTGAAAAAAATACAAAGACTGCCCCAACAGTAAAACCCACCACCCAAGCAACCCCCAAAAATTAAAAACCTAACTCTAAAAAAAACCTAAGCTACCCATTGCCCTGAAAAGGGCATTTGTATTGGCATTGTACTTAAAAGGGTATTCAGCTCTTTTTGTTGCCCCTTAAAGGGCATTCAGCTATTTTAAGAAAAGCCCAAACCCTAATCTAAAAAATAAACCCATCCAAAAAAAGTTTAAAAAAACCTAACCCATGACGATCCCCTTACAGTTTTTAAAGTCCGAACATCCATCCTCCAGGCGGCAAGAAGTCTTCATCCTGGCGGCGAGGTTTTCATCCATTTAGGCAGCGTCTTCTATCTTCATCCAGGCAGCATCTTCTATCTTCATCAGCTCTATCCTGAAGTCATTCTGTGCTGAGCATCCTCTTCATACGGTCGCCACCATATACTGAATCTTCAATGCAAGGGAGCCTTTTCAAAATGGCGTCCCTTGCATTCCTATTGGCTGATTTGATTTTTGAAATTCAAATCAGCCAATAGGATGAGAGCTATTGAAATCCTATTGGCTTTTCAAATCAGGCAATAGGATGAGGGCTCCTGAAATTCTATTGGCTATTCAAATCAAATTGTTTTTATTTTGGATAATTTCGTTAGTTATTTTTCGTAATTTAGTGTTTTTTATTTTTTGCACTTTAGTAATTTTTTATTTTTTGTAATTTAGTATTTTTATTTTTTTAATTGTAGATTTTTTGATAGTATTGTTAGGTTTTTTAATGTGTAATTTAATTTATTTAATTTTTAGTTATTTAAATTTTAGTATAACTGTAATGTTAGTTTAATTAATAGTTTAAATGTAGTTTTTTTTATTTTATTTCCCAGGTAAGTTTTTATTTATTTTAAGATAGGGAGCTTGTAATTTTAATTTAAAGTTAGGGGGTTGTTAGGTTTAGGGTTTAATAATTTAATTTAGTGTTTTGCGATGTGAGGGGCTGGTGGTTTAGGGGTTAATAGGTTTATTTAGTGGTAGTGATGTGGGAGGCAAGAGGTTTAGGGGTTAATAACTTTATTTAGTGGCAGCGATGTTGGGGAGCAGCGGAATAGGGGTTAATATCTTTATTATAGTGTGGGCGATGTTGGGGTATGGGGGAATAGGGGTTAATAACTTTATTATAGTGGTGGCGATGTCGGGGTGCAACGGAATAGGGATTATTACATTTTATTAGTGGTGGCAATGTCAGGAGCGGCAGATTAGGGGTTTATAAATTTATTATAGTGTTTGCAATGCGGGAGGGCCTCGGTTTAGGGATTAATAGGTAGTTTATGGGTGTTAGTGTACTTTGTAACAGTTTAGTTATGTGTTTTGTGTAACAGTTTTGTTGCGCAAAACTCATAACTACTGGTCTCAGATTGCGGAATGGTTTAGACTGTAACGCAAGCTTTTTAGCCTCACTGCAAAACTTGTAATGGCAGCGCTATGGAAATCCCATGCAAAAACATCATTTTTTTTTTAGTTTTTATTGAAGTGACATTTCAAGGGCAATCTTCCCTTGCTCCAGTATGATATGTAAGTCTTTTAACTTTGTGTAGCCACACTACAGTGTGTGCCATTCTATGTATGCATACATACACACGCACCTTTGAAAACTTTAACATGGGATCAGTGGGGCAATGTATACATAGACAAACTGATGGTTTTATTACTCTCACTAGCATTTAATTAATTACTATGGGCCAGATTACAAGTGGAGCTGGTATTACAAGTTGACAGCAATGTGAACTCGAGTTCACGTTCGTATAGCTGGGAAGTATTGTGCTCATGAGGGGGCCTCATTCTGATGCCATCAGAGATAGCACAGAACCAAAGTGCAGTGAAAGGAGTAAGTCGCTCAGCGATGGCAGCAATATTAAATATACATGGATATTATTATATACATATATATAGCCTAAGCTATAGATGTAGAAACAACCTATTTTGTAACTCTTCTTTTATATAAATATTTAAGCTACAGGTGTAGCAATACTATAATTTTAATGGACTACTGTCTTAAATATATCAAAAATATTTTCTATATAATAAACTACAGATATAGCCACACTCTATTTGGACAAACTAATGTCCTTAATAAATAAAACATTTCTTCTCTTTAAATTCTGTCTACTTTAAGTATATTTCTTTATATACAACATTTTTAGTAAAACAGGCATCACTTCCAGTTATTAATTTTCCTTGTTCTTGTCCATCTACTATGACCTTAACTTTTACATCTGTAGAGCTTTTTACTCATGAAAAAGCTACATATAACTGTCCAGGGCTAAAAACTGGCTCTGCCAACTCTTTCTAAAGTTTGTCCCTGAGCTTTGTTAATGGTCATAGTGAATGCTAATTTAACTGGGAATTGTCCATTCCAGAAGGAGCCAATTCATTTAAAAACTCAACTGGGTAATTATCCCTATCTTCCTGTGATTCATCATCAATGGAATCTGTATGTAGTAAGTAGAGGTTTCACCTTTTAACAAACTCAGAACTTCCTCATTGAATTTATCAACATCACTATTTTTTGGACATAAAATGGCAATTTTTGAAAACTTAAAAGCATCATAATCTTTTAACTATTCCCCAAAAATCTCCTTTACAATGGAGTCTTTGCAGATCATTTAGAACGGAATTTGAAAGATGTCTTCATGAAAACCATGCTCGTTTGTCAGTAGTCCATCTCCAAGCTTTAAAAGCCAAGAGCTAAACTCTGGATCAACAGATCTGACATTATTAGTCAGCTTAAAAAGTTTAAACTTATGCCAGAGTGGATTAAATTTTATGCTGGCTTCAACTATAGCTGATCTACTTCCGTGTGCAATAACAGAAAGAGATTGTCTAAAATCACCTCTGAGCAGCATAGTTTTGCCTCCAAAAAGTTTGTTGTTTTTCATCAACTCTTGAAGAAGATTGTTGACACATCTGAGTGCATCACTGGAAGACATGGTTGAGTCATCACAAATAATAATCTTTGCACTACTGTAACATACCTGTACCTTTAAATCCTATATACCTCCCATTCTCCTCTCTCCCTTTAAATTTCCACTTCCTGCTTATCCAAATAACTTGATTATTGAGTATACCTTGTTCATAGCATTGCTCTCTAACTCTGAGAGTTGTTTTTGCTTACTGAACTTTGTTACCATTGAATCCCTGGAAGTTACTTCATCTGCACACAGACGATGTCTGTGTACAACCAACTCTCTATTTCCTATTGTTACCAGCAGTCCGGAATTCATCTCCTCCTCTCACAGATGCTGTCTGTGCACCTGCAGCTTATCTATTTCACTTACACGCTGTTCAGTCTCTCACAGACGCTGTCTGTGCACCTCCAGCTCAAATCATTTCACCTGCACGCTGTTCAGTCTCTCACAGATGCTGTCTGTGCTCAATCATATCATCACATTCGGCTTCTCTGGTCTTACCGCAAGTACTTTGTATAACAAACTGCCTTGTCAAACCTTTTACATATTATATCGAAACATCTAATAATGTACTGAACTATATATACAACGCAAATCAATGTGTTTAAACCATTACTTCACTACAAGAGTTATTTCAGCTAATTATTATTAGATTATCATCTATAACTTTATTATAAACCTGCTTCTTAAACTGAAAGTAACTTACTCTGACTTGACATTGTCAGTGAGTAGTTTTCAAAGTGAAACTTTGTTTCTTTCTGTTCAGTATCACGGCTACATTTCAGGCACTTGCTCATTAACCAGTTCAATAGAATTGTTCTAGTCTGAAACAATATGTTGATTCGTGACAGAATAATCAAGCCTTAAAAATCTGTGTTTATTTTGTTGTATTCCTTTAAAACATACGTGTGTGTATAAAATGGATCCAGCAGAACTAACTACACAGCTGAACACACTGAATCAAAAAATTGATAATTTAGCCAGAGGTCTCACTGAAGTACAGGCAGAAAACACAGTGCTAAAAAATTTAATGAAAGACTTAATGTCTCCTAAAACTCACAAATCTCCTGAACCCCACGTAAATTCCCCAAAGATTTTCACTGGGAAACTGAATATAGAAGTTTTAAAAATTCTTGTAATTTATTATTCACAATGAAACCACATATTTATTCAACTGATAGAATACAAGTTTGCACTACTATTTCTTACTTATATGGGGAACCCAGAACTTGGGCTGATCGATTTTTTGAGACAATTTACCCTATTTTGAATGCAATTGTGGATTTCTTTTCTGCTATGACAACACTATATGAAGATGTTAATAAACAGTTAAATGCTGATAATCACTTAAGAGCCTTAAAACAGGGGAAGAGGCCTGTTGAGGAATATATTACAGAGTTTCAAATGTGGTCAGCTGATTCTGAATTTAATCAGATCAGTTTAAGAAACCAATTTAGGTTAGGCCTCGCTGAGACTTTAAAGGATGAATTATTGCGAATAGAGTTACCAAATACCTTAGAAGAATATATTAAATTAAGTATTAAACTTGATTGAAGGAATTGTGAAAAAAACAGAAAGACTTTCATCTGAACCTTACACAAGAAAACTTACAGCTTCTTTTTCAGAAAACCTATTTCAAGCTACACTCCTATGGAGATTGGCACAATTAAAGGCCCATTGTCACAGGAAGAAAAATCCAGACGCCGCATGGCAAATCTATGCCTATACTGTGCAAGTAAGGATCATCTGGTTTCCAATTGCCCAATCCTAGGCAGACAAAAATGGGTAAGAATTTAAATATAAATTTACTTAAACCTAATATTCCTTTATCACATGTCTCATTGAGTTTATCATTACAGTGGGATCAACAACAACTCAAGATTGAAGCAGTAATAGACTCAGGAGCTGGGTTATTCATGGATCATACATTTGTCTCAGTTAATAAAATACCCATTGTTATGAAACAGAAACCTATCCATGTGAAAGTTATTGATGGTACCTTAAATAGAATGGCCCTATAACACATCACACACTCCCTCTTCTTGTATCCACTCCTGAAGGACATACAGAACATTTACCATTTGATATTATAGATATTATACCCACTTCTTTATATTCCGTAATACTTGGCTACCCATGGTTGTCCAAACACAACCCAGTCATTGATTGGAAATAAAATAGGGTTACCCTCAAATCCCCTTATTGTTAAAGCACTTGTTATCCTCAATTAAAGGGACATAATACTCATATGCTAAATCACTTGAAACTGATGAAGTATAACTGTAAAAAGCTGACAGGAAAATATCACCTAGGCATCTCTATGTAAAAAAGGTAGATATTTTACCTCACAATCTCCTCAGCTCAGCAGAGTAAGTTCTGTGTAAAAAGTTATACTCAGCTGCTCCCAGCTGCAGGTAAAAAAAAAAAATTTGAATAAATTAACTGCAGCCAATCAGCATCAGCAGTGCTGAGGTCTTGAACTCTTTTACTGTGATCTCATGAGATTTGACTTAACTCTCATGAGATTTCATAGTAAGCTTCCTTTAACCTGAATAGGGAAATAATATGAGAGTGCACGAGGCTCATCCCCTTAGCTGTCCCAGGACAGACATACTAATATGCTGCTTAGAAATCCTTTACAATGGGATGTGGCTACTGAGGAACTTTTGAGGTAAAAAATCTTTCTTTTTTACATAGAGATGTTCAGGTGATATTTTCTAGTCAGCTTTTTACAGCTATACTGCATCACTTTCAAGTGTTTAAACATTTGGGTATTATGACCCTTTAAGTATTTCCAACTTAAACATTGTCCTACCTCAAGAGTATGAGGATTTGTCGGAAGTGTTTGACTTAAAGGAAGCAGATGTTCTGCCACCTCACAGGATATATGATTGTCCGATTGATATTAAGCCGGTGTCTCAGATTCCTTTTGGGAAGATTTATCCCCTTTCTGAGCCTGAATTGAAACACTTGAGACAATATTTAGACAATAACCTGAAAAAAGGTTTCATAACACCCTCTACCTCACCAGCAGCATCAGGTATCTTCTTTGTTAAAATCAAGGATGCTACTTTAAGACCAATAATTGATTATAGGTCACTTAACAACATAACAATTAAAAACCGTTATCCACTACCTCTGATCCCAGAACTACTAGAGAGATTAAAAGATGCCACTGTATACACAAAACTGGATCTAAAAATATTATTAGAATTTGAGAGGGTGACAAGTGGAAAACAGCTTTTCGGACACGTTATGGACTTTTTGAATATAGGGTAATGTCCTTTGGTTTATGTAATGCCCCTGCCACATTCCAGTATTTCATCAATGATATCTTTAGAGATTTGATGGATACTTGCATATTTATTTTCCTAGATGACATTTTGATATATTCAAAATATATACAAGAACATATAAAACATGTTTGTTGGGTTCTAACCAGGCTGACAGACCACAAACTTTTCACTAAACTTGAAAAATTTAAATTCCATGTTAACCGCATTAAATTCCTTGGATACATAATCTCCTCCAAAGGAGTAGAAATGGATCCTGATAAGATCTAAGCAATCCTTAACTGACCCGATTCAATACAGTAAAGGCTCTACAAAGATTCTTGGGATTCTCAAATTTTTATAGTAAATTTATCCTCAACTTTTCTTTGATTGTTAAAACTTTAACAAACTTGACAAAACAAAACCAAAGGTTTACTTGGAATTCAGATGCACAATTTGCTTTTGATGAACTCAAATTTAAATTTTCTACAGTTCCTGTATTACATTTACCAAACCCACAACATCAATACATACTTGAAGTTGACGCATCAAATACAGGTATAGGAGCTATACTTTCTCAAAGATCTAACCAGTCTACTCCATTAAATCCCATAGCATTTTACTCAAGAACCCTTCAACCAGCAGAAACCAACTATTCAGTTGGAGACAAAGAGTTTTTGGCTATAAATAGTGCTTTAGAATCCTGGTGTCATTTGCTCAAAGGAGCTTTACAACCATTCCTGATATTCACTGACCATAAAAACCTAGAATATTTAAAGAAAAATACAACACTATCTTCCAAACAGGTACGCTGGAGTTTATTTTTTTGACAGGTTCGATTTTCTCATAACTTACAGACCAGGATAAAAAAACATGAAGGCTGACACCCTATCTCGTGTCTCTGAAGTTATACCTAACTCTAATCTTCCAACAACAGTTATACCAGCTGCAAAGTTTCTTGCCACTTTAACTACATTGTAGATGGGTATACTAAAATCTCTTGACTCCAATACTGATATTACTATAAAACTCCAATGGTTTATACTATCATGGAGACTATCTATATATTCCTTCAGAACTACGTCATTCCATAATGGCACATTTTCATGATTCTCTTTTAGCAGGTCATCCAGGAATTAAGAAAACAATTGAACTGATCTGTAGGTCTTTCTGGTGGCCTCATATGGATGATCACATTGAAGAATATGTAAAGACATGTCATATCTGTTCCAGAAACAAATCTGAGTGTAAAAAAAGGTTTGGTTTACTTACACCACTTCTAATACCAGAGACCCTTTGGACAGTAATCTCTATGGATTTCATTGTTGAACTGCCTCCCTCTCAAAAATGTAATACAATTACAACCTGTTACTACCCCAATCGTTTGAGGTCTATATGGCCTTCATTTTTGGAACCGGGAGATGGAAGAAGATGATTGTTCTGTCCTCCTACTTCAAATTTGTCAGAAACACAAGTGGCTGTCTCAAAACAGTCTGGACAGAAGATAGATCGATCGATAGGATAGATAGATATACATAGATTGATAGTTAGATAGAATCGACAGAAGAAAAATACATAGATTTTTTTAGATATATAATTACCCTGATAAAGTCTAATAATTAAACATGCGGTCTTGGACCCAACTAGGTTGTGTTAAGTAGTACTATTCTTCGCACTTTCAGCCATGTAACTCCCCCTATTGGTGGAGGTCTATATGGCGGTTATGATTACCCTGACAAAGTATAACAACAAGACACGCGTTCTGGGACCCATGGTAATTTTGTTGTGTTAAGTAAAACTTTTCTTATCACTTGAATCCCTCTTACTCACCCTTTTGTTGGAGTTCTATATGGCCTGCATGATTAGCCTGACAAAGTATAATAAGAAAACATCTGGTCTGGGACCCATGGTAACTAGGTTGTGTTTAAGTAGTACTATTCTTAGAACTGTAATCCCTGTTACTCCCCCTATCAAGGGCAGTCTATATGGCCTGCATGATTACCCTGACAAAGTATAACAACAAGACATACGGTGTTGGACCCATGGTAACTAGCTTGTGTTAATTAGTACTTTTCTTAGCACTTTAATCCCTGTTACCCCCCCTATCGGGGGAGGTCTATATGGCCTGCCTGATAACCCTGAAAAAAATATAATAATAAGACATGCGGTCTGGGACCCATGTTAACTAGGTTGTGTTTTATGTAGTACCATTCTTAACACTTTAATCTCTGTAACTCCCCCTATTTGGGGAGGTCTATAGGGCCTGGATTATTACCCATACAAAATATAATAATAAGACATCTGCTCTGGGTCTTGACCCATGTTAACTGTTGTGACTGTGACAACAAATATGATTGGTGTAAATATTTTGAAAGTAGGCCTGGCACACAGGCTGGCAGGCAGGAGAAAAGTGCAATTCAATGGCACGAGCAAACTGAGGATTAAGATCAACAATCAAAAATTTTTTAATTTTAATTAGTAACAATACTGTGACAACAATTATGATTGGTGTAAATAGTTGGCAAGACGGCCTGGCACACAGGCTGGCAGGCAGGAGGTAAATGCAATTCAAGGACACTAGGAGACTGAATACTGACAGTCAAAAAAGTGATGATTGACAATTTTTGCAATACTGTTAAAAGAAATATGATTGCTGGGAATAATTGGCTAGGTGGTGGTAACTGATGAATCACAAGCGATCAATTTGTAATTTTAAAGATTAACAATACTTTTACAACAACTAGGATTGGTGGCACTAATTGGCTAGTTTGTGCCTGGCACACAGGCTGCCAGGCAGGAGGAAACTGCAATTCAATGGCACTAGTAGACTGAATATTTGCAGTCCAAAAAATTATGATTTTTAATTTTTTTGATACTGTTACAAGAATTATGATTGGTGCCACTAATTGGCTAGTTGGGCCTGGCACACAGGCTGGCAGATATGAGTCGTGGATGGTAGGTAGGGCAGCAATTTAACACAGTATGCTGTGTAAGGGACAAAAACACAGGCCTGATAGAAAATTAAGTTAGATTACACTAGCAAAATATTTTAAAATTTTAGATTTTAAGATTAAAATTATGTTAAGAAGTGCAATGCACATATGAGTGGTCGCACTGGCTGGCTGCTACGTAGGGCAGCAATTAACAACAGTATGCTGTGTAAGTCAGATAGACAGTTAGACACAGGCCTGATAGAAAATAAAATTAGATTACACTAGCATAATGATTTAAAGACTTTTTTTTGGGAATTTAAAGAAAAAAGTTAAGCACATACATATGAGTCGTGGCTGATAGCCTTAGAAGGGCAGCTATTAAAAACAGTAGGCTCTGTAAGTCAGATACACACACGCCTGATAGAAAATACTATTAGATTACACTAGAAAAATTATTTAAATTATTTTTTGAAAGGGAAAATTAAAAAAAGGTTAAACACATATGAGTCGTGGCTCATAGACTAGGGAGGGCAGCAAGTAAACACAGTAGGCTCTGTATGTCAACAAAACACACAGGCCTGATAGAAAATGATATTAGATTACACTATCAAAAAAATTTAAACTGTTTTTTTTTTATATTTAAATTAAGGTGAAGAAGATATGAGTGGTGACTGCCTGGCACAGACCAATTAACCAAAAGACTGAAAAAAAATGAGGTATATTAATGCTGAGTGAGCCTGACAGACACAGGCCTGATAGAAAATGTAATTAGATTACACTAGCAACATTTTTTTTTTTTTTAAATTTAAAATAATGTTATAAACGGATATTAACACTGGTGGCTGGCACAGAGCAATGAACCAGAGTATATGCTGTGTGACACAGGCCTGATAGAAAATGAAAAAAAAATTACACTAGCAAAATAATTAAAATTTTTGGTTAGTTAAATTTAAACTAATGTTGTTAGGGAGATATCAGTGGTGGCAGTAATCACAGCATATGCTGTGAGCCTTAAACACACAGGCTGAAAGCCAGGCAAATGCTAATAAAAATACGAAAAAACAAAACAAAAAACGGCACGAAATATAGCCCTAAAAAGGGCTTTTGGGGTGCTGTCCTTGCAGCAGAGATGAGTGGAGTCCTTCTGGACTGTAGTGGACACTAAATACACTAGCCTAGCTATGTATTTCCCTATAATGTCAGGAGCACAAACACAACACGTCCTCTCACTAAGAAAGCAAGGTCGTTATGAGTCTAAAATGGCGGCTTCCGAGTAGCTGGGAGGGTCTGTGAGGGAGTGTCTGATGTTGATTGGCTCTAATGTGTCAGACAGCTGTGACATACAGGGTCAAAGTTTCCTCAATGATGACACATCATTGTGCTGCACCATGTGTTCGCCCGCAGCAGCGAACGCGAACAAGCTATGTTCACTGGGATCCATTCACGGGCGAACAGTTCGGGACATCACTATTGGCTAATTTCCACAAGAGGTTCCCTAACAAACCATGTGCCGAATCCTCTGTGTGGATTCCTTGAGAAGGGGGATATGTAACATACCTGTACCTTTAAATCCTAAATACCTCCCATTCTCCTCTCTCCCTTTAAATCCCCACTTCCTGCTTATCCAAATTACTTGCTTATTGAGTATACCTTGTTCATAGCATTGCTCTCTAACTCTGACAGTTGTTCTTGCTTACTGAACTTTGTTACCATTGAATACCTGGAAGTTACTTCATCTGCACACAGATGCTGTCTGTGTACAACCAACTCTCTATTTCCTATTGTTACCTGCAGTCTGGAATTCATCTCCTCCTTTCACAGATGCTGTCTGTGCACCTGCAGCTTATCTATTTCACTTACACGCTGTTCAGTCTCTCACAGACACTGTCTGTGCACCTCCAGCTCAAGTCATTTCACCTGCACGCTGTTCAGTCTCTCAAAGACGCTGTCTATGCTCCATCATATCATCACATTCGGCTGCATGCTCTCTGGTCTTACCGCAAGTACTCTGTATAACAAATTGCCTTGTCAAACCTTTTACATATTATATTAAAACATCTAATAATGTACTGAACTATATATACCTCGCAAATCAATGTGTTTAAACCTACCTACTTTAAAATGTGACTTCACTACCAGAGTTATTTCAGCTTACCAGGGGATATCAATTGGAAAAATGTACTTTAGTAGCACTCAACAGCACTTACTGAAGAAATCACAGCTGGTACCATAGGAAATAGAGCCCAAAGAAATGGGTACCATAGGAAATAGAGCCCAAAGAAATGGGTTATTTCAGCTTACTATTATTATATTATCAATAGACATGTGCGATTCGATTTGGTCCGAATCGAAATTCAGCCAAATTTATCGAATTCGGAGATTCGGATCGATTTGAATTTCTGAATTGCGGTAGTGCCGAATCTACCAAATAAATCCAAATCAATTCGAATTTATTCGGTAGATTCGGATGGCACTACATGGTATGGTATTACACTAGTATTGTACAGTATATTAGGTTTTATCACTCTGCTATGGGTTAAACCTAATATACAATACATAATACTAGTGTAATACAAAGCACATCCCACCTAACACTTACCGAAATTCCCGAATTTCCAAAATGAACCGAATCGAACCGAATCCAGACAAATTTTTTCTAATCCGAATGAATCCGAAACAAATTCATTAGATTTTTTCCGAATTCGAATCGATCCGAATCCATCCGAACCGAAACAAATTTTTCGAAGCTGCACTAGTCTAATTAGCAACTATAACTTTATTGTAAACCTGCTTCTTAAACTGAAAGTAACTTACTCTGACTTGACATTGTCATTGAGTAGTTTTCAAAGTGAAACTTTGTTTCTTTCTGTTCAGTATCAATGCTACATTTTCAGGCACTTGCTCATTAACCAATTCAATAGTGAGTGGAGTTCACTTGCATCCAATAGCTACAAACTTACATTTATCCACTCACTGAATAGTTCTAGTCTAAAATAATATGTTGAATCGTGACAACTACGGATCAATTGCACATCATAAGAGGTTTGCCTCATGGAAGAGGTTGAAGTATCCAACAAAGGAACTGGCAACTTAAACAGTGAGTAGTATGTTCGTCCACCTTCTAGCAAATTTGCTGCAATACCTGTTGAAGCAACTGGTAATGCTACCTCACTATTCCCTTTAATTGTCCTTAACAGAGTCTTGTATAGGTAGGTTTTTCCACTACCACCTGGACCATCAAGGAAATAACACCTTTGTGATAAACTGTCATTTTCCGATGCAGCAATGATTTCTTCAAAACTTTCTCTTTGAAGGTCATTAAAAGATGCCTTCATTTGAACTCAAGTATAACTTTCAAAAGAAGCATCATAGAGATATCTAGGATTTTTAGGTACATTTTTTGGAGGATTTGGTAAACCAATATATTGACTATTTTTTTCCATGAACAATTAATATATCCGGAATATCTCTAAGTGCATAATTCAAACCATTTTGTCACTCTGGTGTGTGACCTGGATGTCTTGAAAAGTCTTCAAAAAATTTTTCTTTGTACTTTTCAAAAAGCTCTTTGGCATTTGGTGGAGATGCTAAAACACAAATATTAGCAAAAAGCTTTCTAAGCAGTCGAGGCATTATTTCACTTGCAGCTTCATGAAGAGGTAAATCCCAAGATTGATCATCTTCAAAAAGACAATATTTTGAGCTGCTTCTGTAAATGTGTTAAATTGAACACCATCAACTGTACGAATATCTTCAAAAGAAGTTGCTCCTTTAACATGAAGTAAAAGCAAGCGTAAACAAAATCTCTCAACATCTGAAATTAAACTTACAGAGTACATACGACCAATAGTGTTATTTGCTCGATCTTGTACTCATTTTTCTATGTTGTTGTCTTTTGATGGAAAACAAAATGCTGAGTAATATCAGTGTAAAGATATGCATGAGCTGACAAATCTTCTTTGTTTCATTTAAACCAAGCAAAGTTGTGTCTCTATAATGTGTTCTTTCTACTGCAGTTTCAATATTGTCTTCATTAAAATATACTGACTGTTCTCCAGGAAGGTGAACTTGTAATCGCACAATCGTATGCGATTGATTGTGCATATGAAAGCCATAAAGCTGCCATGCTGCTTCTGGAGCACTAACATATCTAGAATCCATAAATGAAGTTATCTCATCATGAAGAAGTGTTTCATGTTCTTTAATTGCAATATTTACACAGTCATGCCCTTTATAAATATATGTAAATATGTACTTTACACTTTTTATAGAAGCACAGCTTTCAATATTAATATGGCAGTTGTATTTTAATGTCAAGTAAGGGTTGTATGGTACAACCCAAGAGTTATCTATTTTTTTTACCATTTAATTTCAATTGAAAGACTAATTTTGCTTCTTTTGTACCATGGATAACCATCTAAATTGATTAAAGTTTCTTCTTGGTAAGATTTTAGAAATTGCTTAGAGCAAACCCCATCAACCATACATGGAAATTTTAAATTATGCTACCCACAGGGCCCATGTATCATGTGTTTGGCAATAATTGCATGTAACCGTGGATTGACTTCAATGTCAGGTATTTCAGCAAAAATAAAGCTATCAATTACTTGTGCATTTTTAGGCTTATCTTGTGTACATAATATAAGAAAATGATGTGCATGAGGCAATCCACGTTTTTGAAATTCAATTACATGAACTTTGGCAGCTGGTTTACCCAAAACATGTTTCTTTGTGATATCATCAACAAGTTCTTGACGTTTTAAATGAAAAACTCTTGCCACTAAATCAGGTCGAAATTCAACTGCTTGACCTTCTTTCAGATTTAAAACAATTTCAGACCATTTTGGGTTTCATGTCATAGTTATAAAAAAAATCAGGCTTCTCATACTTTCTTACAAATAGCCATGGCATCTTGATAATTCTGTACCATGTTTCTGGGACTACCTTGGAATGTAGATGGAAGTATAACTGCATTGCCTGGAAATAAGCCCTGCTCTGCAGCTACATTTTCAAGATGGTCCATGAGACCTGTATACTTTCAACCCTTAATTTTGACTGATTTTGTCTTACATAGTTTAAACGATTACCTTCTGTTTTAAAATATGCATCTACAAAGTACTGCTGAGTCAATTTGCCAGCACTCAGAAATGGGTTAAACTGGTGACGGATGGAAAGTATATACCCATAAAATTGCATTTGTGTGACCCTTTCTCTTGGCTTTGCTAAGGATTGAGTTCTTATATTTCTAACAATAGTAGGGTTGTAATTAAGTTTAATTTTAAGTGACCAACTTTGATCCCCAAAAGAGAAAAGAAGTGGATACAACATTTGCTTTTTTCAGGATCTAAACACCCAGTTAGAGGAATTTGAACCACTCACAGATTTCGAACAGACGTACAAACAATATCAAAAAGAGTTAGATAAATATGAGAATGAAATTAAACAAACCAAACAAGGAAAATTAAGCAGGGACAAAAATGACTACGAAAATAAGAAAGTTTACAAATGGAAAACCAAAATTAATTTTCACAGAGAGAGACCATCACGAGTAAATATAGTACAAAGTGATATTTCCGACACAGAAGGGGAAGAGTCGGAAACTCAAGAGTCAGACTCAGAACCACAGACACCCAATCCTGAAAGTAATATCAGAATTACTAGAGGTAAGAGAAAGGATTTTTTAGGAACGAGCGCCTCTTCACACACAGACACGCCAGAAGAGGCAGGGGGCAAAGCAAAAAGGCAAAACAAAAGTCAAGCATCAAACAAGACGAAAAAAAAGAACTGGAAACCATACCAGAGAGCCCCAAGCCCCTTCTCCCAAATGAGACTGACTCACTAAGAATAATTAATTTAGGAAGAACAAAACCTGGAGCCCTCTAAAAAAGACAATTGGAGAAATAAGATAACTAACAAATCTACGTTTATGCCTAAGTTAAATCAATGCTCACAATTACAGACATTCACAGATGTAGTATGTGAACAGATCATTAGATTATCTGACAAACCAATGGCATATAATTTAACAAATGATTAACAAAAAGCATTGAATGAGATCAGAAGCTGGGAAGATGTCATTATTCGCAACTCCGATAAAGGAGGGAATATCGTATTATGGCCAATAAATATGTACAGAAAAGAAACTGATAAACAACTCAGAGATACATCTTGCTACAAAAAGCTTGGATTTAATCCAAATAAAATGTTTCTCTTAGAGTATTTGAACATCCTAGATATGGCCAAATATGATAGCATCATTACAACTAAGGAATTCCAGTTTTTGAAAGTGAAGGATCCGACTGTGGCGACCTTTTATTTAATACCAAAAATTCACAAAAATAAAAATCATCCACCAGGTCGCCCAATCGTTTCCGGCATCAATAGCCTCACAGAAAAATCAAGTAAATACATCGACTTCAGATTAAGAAACTTTCTCCCTCAATTGCCTTCTTATGTTCAAGATACAACAGATGTTTTGATCCAATTAGAAAACGTACATCTCTCCTCCACTACCTGGCTAGTCACAGCCGATGTAGAATCACTCTACACATGTATCAATCATGATTTAGGAATCCAAGCTGTGAAATGGTTTCTATCCATGGGTTCGGAAGAAGACCCTGCACATGATGACTTTGTACTACAACTTCTAAGATTCATTCTCACACATAATTTCTTTACATTTGATAATGGTTTTTACCTCCAAACCAGAGGGACGGCCATGGGTACGGCCTGTGCTCCCACCTATGCCAATCTGTTTCTTGGCTGGTGGGAGCAGAAACATGTCTTCTCGGATGAAAATACCTGTGACTTGAGCAGAATCCCTTTATGGATTAGTTACATTGATGATGTGCTCTTCGTATGGGAAGGCACAAAGAATGAACTTGATGAATTCATGAAAAAACCTGAACATCAAACTAACTTATGAAGCAGATCAGACTAAGATCAATTTTCTAGATCTTCAAATAATCAAAACGAATACAGGATGTTTGGAAATGGATGTCTATCGCAAAAAAACAGCCACAAACAGCTTACTACACAGCACAAGTGCACATGCCCCTAACACTATCAAAGCCCTTCCAGTGGGTGAATTCCTACCTATGAGACAAAACTGTACTGAAGAAAATTATAAAAAAAGATCGAAAGAAGTAACTGAAAGACTCATATCCAGAGGATACAGCCGAAGGTCCATCAAAAAGGCAGACTTCAAAGCCAGAAATACACTTAGACGTGATCTACTAAAAAAGAAAAATAAATCTCAACAAGAACAAATTAGATTTATTTCGACTTATAACTCCAAAAGTACACAAGTACTAGATATTTTACAAAATAACTGGCATATCTTAACCTCTGACGCCATAATATCTACAATCATGGGAGATAAGGTACCAACAGGATTCAGAAGAACACGTAACCTCAAGGATCTCATTAGCCCAAGTCATCTTCAAGGATCAAAAACTAAAGGAGCTTTTAAGAAAGGCTCATTTAAATGTGGCACATGTAGTTTTATGATTAAAAAAGAGGAAATTTGCGATTGCTTCCTTAAGATGCATAAAATCAGATCTCACATCAACTGTCATACAGAGGGAGTTGTCTATGCCCTCCAATGTAAATGTAACAAGACCTACGTAGGCATGACAACAAGAAAAATCAAACTAAGATTACAAGAACATCTGAGGAACATAAAAAACGCTGCTAAAGATCTGCAAGATGGAAAAAATGTGACGTCAGTAGCACGCCACTTTCTCACTCGACACAATTCCAAACAATCTGAACTCAAATGTTTTGGAATAGAAAAAATACAATTAGGCATAAGAGGCGGAAATTTGGAAAACATCCTATTGAAAGCAGAAAGTAAATGGATCTTCTTATTAAATACGGTTCAACCGTATGGACTAAATGAAAACAATAGTTTTGTATTGTTTCTTTAAGTTCTATAGAAATTCTTTATAACTAATTACATCTATTCTTGTTCAGATTTATTTTCACACACCCAGTCACATTTTTGAATACACTGAGACACTGTTTCACAATTCATCATAATTCATCATCTTCAGCTATCACTTATTCCCCACGGTCGAGAATAAACACTATTTCCAATTTATGCTTTTTCTGCATAGACTCTCATGCACTAGCAGCTATGTAGCTTTTCCACAAGTATGCACTTTAAGTATTATTAGAAAATTAATATCCCCATGATTACACTATTATCTCTATACACAATTGGCATTGTACACAAGCATTATTCTACATAGTCACATCAAATAAATTCTTTCACAGAATTTTTCACTCAATAAGTCACTCCTAAATTAATGAATATATCACATCCTGACCTTGTACCTTTTTAAAGTTAACTTGTGACATCAATAACTATATATGGGATAGTATTCAGTAGCGGCAGCAATTAATTACATGCGCTACAACACAGATTAACATCATGGATTATCTAACGAGTTAGGAGATTAACGGAACTCCTAGTTTATTGATGCACGGGTAACCCTACACAGAATACAAGAACAATATATTAGTACACAATTAATGGTACAATAAATTCCATCCTTACCTTTTTGAATTGATTCTAACATACCATATCCATCATAGTATACGTTGATATTCACAACAATTCTATGGTATAATCAAATCAAGTACAGCCATTTACGAAGTACTAACTATAAAATGTACCCATTTCATTATTTATTACTATCTATTTAATAGCTAGCAGTAGTTTTATTCACTTCACTTTACTTTATTATATATTCTTTAATACAAATCAATTCCATTGCATTATGTTGGCTATAGAATATAGTTATACATTATCCATTGTTCTCTATGTCAATATTTAAATTGTTTCCATCTCTTTATAGCCATTATGTCTAGACTGATCTTGCGGCGTAGTAAGAGTTAACTTCTCAGAGTGTAACTTGGTTCGTATCTACCCACAAATGACATAACGATCATAATTGTCAGTGATTGGTCAGCAGTAGAATACACGCCTATTGGGGTGTCAGTTACTACAGCCTTAAATAGCCGACTATAGTGCGGCGCGTTCACCTTTGAAAAAGCCACGTAACGTGGCGAAACATGTTAGGGACGCTAGGGCAATGGTGAGGAGTCCTAGGAGCTCCTGTGTTTTTTAGCAAGCCTTAAGCTATCGATATATTACTGTAGTCACTTTAACTAATTCCACTACTTAAACCTTAATCTATTATTTAGTTACCAATATGGATTAGTTGCAAATGGATAAGTTGTAACTGGCAGCTGTTAGTATTATTGCTCCAGCTCTGATCCCCATATCATATGAGAGTGTGGATATATTCTTTAAGCAGCTCACTATAACCACAATTTGTCACTCGTTTATTTAACACAGGGATACTGAATAAGAGACCTGACAAGACAAATACAGCATATATAGAGTACTGTGGATTATGTAAACCGGACGCGGTGTCACATATTATTACTCACAATAGTACATCTTACACGGCAGTTCATTGTAGCCGTTTGTTACAGGCAGACAAGCAGTAAGTGTATTACCAGTGCATCCAGCCTGCTACATATAACTAGCGAATACTCTAGTTATATGTGAACAAAGCCGCAAATACTTTGGGGACGTACCGAGATATAATATAAAGTTTACTAATCCAATAGTAACTTATACACCAACACCAGTTTATATACCGATATTTGATATAATCAATTTACTCTGCAGTGAGTGTTCTTAAGACTAATACACGCCCATAGTGGCGTCACGCATATCAGTATACAAACCACACTCGAAATTGATTGGTTGTAAGACAAATACATGCCTAGTGGGGCGTTGTCTTTATTTTAACATACAGCCGGTATAGAGATTTGATTATTGGAGTCTCAGTCCTAGTAAACCATTCTAGGAGAATAACTGTATTTGCTCCCTAACATTATAAATTAAGCCTCATACACGGCACAATTAAATCACGCTGCATTTATGATCTCATGCAACTTCTTCTTGTATTAATTTATATGCAGGTATCTGCTAAAAAGATTGAACTTTGTCGCGGTGACGATGCGCTGCAATTAAAGCTTATCCCAGTGCTATAACTAAATTCTATCTGTAATACCTAACGTTGCAATATAAATAACTTTGGTAGTAGGCTCTTGTATTTCCATCCAATAGTAAAAGATTGTACCTTCCATTTAATACTTGATCCACAAAGTTAAACACACAATTGTTAAGAGTGGATTACCGTCCTAAATACAGTGAACTAACCCAATTACCAGCAGACATATATAAGTCTGTCTGATGAACGCTATTTACACATGTATTTAGTTCAGTTTTATCCTCTCACTCATAAGCAATACTATTTATAATATAGTAACTTTGATGTTGGCTCAATGAAGTATTACATATAGATATCGTAAATTCATCGATAACACATCACGTAATATCTCTTGCTACCCTTAGATATTAATCTGTTATTTACTCCTACGCCAAGCTATATCTACTTGGAGTACCAGTAGCATCATTCACAGGAGTTATAACTCTCTATCTCCTAGATTTACAAGTGAATTCATGTTGAATATTATATATGCTACATGATCTGTTATCTAACAGACCTCAATAATCTGACCTACTGTATAACCCTTAGCTTTGACATTAGGGAAGCACAATAGATATACAGCTACCTACTCGCGCTTTCATTCATAACTGTACCAACTTATAAAGTGAGTTATCACTTTCATGATCATACTTGCAGTTAATTGGGGATATCCTTGCAGAGTGACATTAACTTTAATTGACATTATCAATTATACAGCTGCCACATTATATTATTATACTACAGTCGATACTTAAGTGTGTTTTTAAATGTTTTTCCTATTTTATTGTTTGACCCCAATAAAAGTTAATTTTTAATTACATTTAATCTTTCCTCTTCCCCAATCCATCCTTGGATTATTTAAGTGACTATTATCTGCGATATTTGTTTCGCAAATTGGATCAGGGAGTGCTTTCTGTGTGTATGCTTTCTTCTTCTCGTTCAACAAGTTTCTCCTCATACACATAGCACCCACACCTAGCCTTATATAGTGGGCTTAATTTAGGTTATTAATCTGGTCCTCAACATTTAGGTAGTGCCATTGGTACCTCTTCTCTTGCAGGTATACTGACAAACTTACTGACAAATTTGGACTTTTGTCGCAAATATATGCCAAATATATTATAGATAATAAGTCTACAGATGTAGCAATAATATTTATTTTTGTTATAATGTTACAGATATAACACTTTATTTAGCAACGCTGCTTTTATCTATCTATCTATATATATATATATATATATATATAAATTAATCTACATGCGTATTATACATATATTTATATGTATATAACCTACAGGTGTAACGACACCCTTATTTGAATGGACTGCTGTCCTAAATATTTGGAAAATGTGTTATTTCTAACAAAGCTACAGGATATATAATAAATCTACCAAAGTAGCAAAAATGTATTATGAAAACTGTTTTAATCTACATATATATATATAAAAATATATCTATATATAAATATTTATACAGGTGTAGTGACAGCCTTTTTTTATATTCAACTGTCCTAAATTTATAATAAATATACTTGTTTAGTCAAACCCTATCCTAAATATATGCACAATATATTATTTTTAATAAGGCTATAGATGTAGCAACAATATTTATTTTTGTTATAATGTTACAGCTATAGCAACACTTTATTTAGCAATGCTGCTTCTATCTATCTATCTATCTATCTATCTATATATATATATATATATATATATATATATATATATATATATATATATAAATTAATCTACAGGTGTATTATATATATATATATATATATATATATATATATATATATATATATATATATATATATATATATATAGCATGTAACAAAAAGGTAGTCCAGACAATGCTTCTTAATGTAAAAATATAATAATGCTTGAAAAAAGAAAAAAATCATCTTTTATTAACGGGTAAAAATAGACAGGGACAATACAGACAGGTCTAACGCGTTTCAGCTCAGTGCATCCGTACTCATAGACCTCTGTTGTATTACCCTAATGACCACCTTATATACACAAATCCTTAGATTCAATTGAAAACAAATGGTGCCAATCCTTTAATTAACCCTATGCTAATTAGCCAACTACTGCATCTAATACATTTAATACTGATATTCAGCAATGCATTGTTTGTGAACAAAAATACTTTTATATATTCTCTGTCTAATAGATATAATTGCATATAACATAAACAAACTTTAAGGTGAGAAAATAATAACATTAATTCCTAAATTCACAAAGCACTTTAACACACCATTTTTATGCCTGCATTGTAACAACATAACAGACTCATCTCACCAAATAGTTAGGCAATTCCATATCATGTGATGTTACTGTGTAATTTACAAAAAAACTCAATATCTCAAATGAATATTGACCTATACATTAAATAACCCTAAAAAAACCACCTCTAACGCTCTATAGGGGCGTAAATCACATCAAGCTACAATGGAAAACCCTAATCTCATCCAGATAATGAAATTCTCTCTTTAAGATATATATTTCACATTATGTTAAAGGGACACTGAACCCAAATTTGTTCTTTCATGATTCAGATAGAGCATGCAATTTTAAGCAACTTTCTAATTTACTCCTATTATCACATTTTCTTTGTTCTCTTGCTATCTTTATTTGAAAAAGAAGGCATCTAAGCCTTTTTATTGGTTCAGAACTCTGGACAGCAGTTTTTGATTGTTGGATGAATTTATCCACCAATCAGCAAGGACAACCTAGGTTGTTCACCAAAAATGGGACGGTATGTAAACTTACATTCTTGCATTTCAAATAAAGAGAACAAGAGAATAAATAAAATTTGATAATAGGAGTAAATTAGAAAGTTGCTTAAAATTTCATGCTCTATCTGAATCACGAAAGAAAAAATTTGGGTTCAGTGTCCCTTTAACTAAATATATATCAGGGATATTAAAACAGAAGTATAAAGGAATTTCCTCAATTGTTACAGATATTTACTGCCAGAAATTGAAAAAATCAAATCTGGAATTGAAGCCACTAGGTAGCCTTGTCTTAATAGTAAATATTCAGTATACTTCTCTTTGATAGAGATATTTTTCTAAGTCCCCTCCTCTAAGGGTAAGAATCGCTTTTTCAACCACTGTTCATTTAAAGATATCAGTTTTTCGGGCATGCTTTTCTATGAAATGCTTGGCCAATGGGGACAATTTCTCTTCCCTTTTCCTACTCATCTCTGTGTCTACAGTTATACTTGAAAGATGTTCTCTGATGCGCGTCCTGACTTCCCTTGAGGTCTTACCTATGTATTGAAGGAGGCACTGCTGACACTCTGTTAAATATACAACTAATTTTGTACGGCAGTTAACACAGCTTTCTATTGGGAAAGTTTCTCCTGTTCTTCTGAAGGGAATTTGTTATCCAATGTAGCATATTTGCAAGCCTTACAATTCATTAAGTTGCATTTGTGCATACCTTTTACTAGAAGCCACGATGAATGCCTATTTTGTATCAGAGGAGTAGTAGGGGACACCCCATTTCCAATAGTCCTACCTCTCCTATAAGAAAAATGAATGTTTAAAGGGGGATTCTCCTTTAAACTCTCATCTGCTGACAGCATAGGAAGGTGCTTTCTAATAATCCTACCAATGTCCCTATATTCAGTAGACTATTGTGCGACAAATTGAACTGTTCTCGAATCTTTTTTAGCATGTTCCTGTTTTTTCTTATCCTTAATCAGATCTTTCCTGTCCAATACAGATACAGCAAATCGGGCATCTTTAATCATCTTATTGTTATAGCCTCTTTCTCTTAGATCTTTGTCTAACTGTGTTGCTTCGCTCTTATATGTAATAAGTTCAGTGCAGTTCTGTTTAATTCTAAGATGTTGACCTTTGGCTATGGCTCTAAAGGTTTGTATCAGATGACTGCTTCTGGCATGTAGTATGGAGTTCTTTGTAATTGGCTTCTTGTATAATCTTGTTAAAACCACTGTGGTTATGGGGTCATCTGACATTGTTAAGTCTAGGTAATCAATCTAACACTTGTTGGACTCATGTGTGAAGCAGATTGATTCATCAGACATCTTAATATAGGTAAGGAACAATCTTAGGGTCTCATCATCTCCCACCCATATTACGATGAGATCACCAATATAGCAGTTATACTTCGCTATATGCATCCTGAAAGGGTTATCATCTCCAAAGATGCAGCACATCTCCCACAACCCCATTAAGAGGTTGGCGTATGAGGGAGCAAATTTCGCCCCATCGCTGTGCTGCATCTCTGGAGATAATAATAACATCCATATAAAAAATAATTGTGCGTTAGCAGATATTCTATAACTTTCAAGATGAATTCTCTCATATTCTCACTGTAGTTACTCCACTTTGACAAAAATAAAGAAATTGCTTGTAGCCCTCTAACATGTGGTATACAACTGTAAAGAGAAACAATGTCTAATGTGACCCATTTAGAGTCATCACCCCAACTGAGCTCATCTAAAATTTGAATAAGATGTTTGGAATCTCTGAGGTAGCTTGCTAAATCCTCTACAAGTGTTTGGAGTATAGAGTCTACCCACTCAGACAATGGTTCTAAAAGAGAGCCAACTCCTGATACTATGGGGGGAACCTTTACATTAGAAAGACTTTTATGTACCTTTGGGAGTACATGAAACAATGGTGTTTGTGGGTGTGTATTCGCCAGAAATTCAAATGTGGATTGGTCAATAAATCCATAATGCAACCCCTCATCCAGAATATGAGATAATGTCACAAAGAAGTCCTTAACCGGGTCACTAGGGAGTTTCATGTAGCTATTAATGTCAGACAATTGTCTCAAAATCTCAGTATCATAGTCAGTCCTATTAAGGACCAATACACTCCCACCATTATCTGACTTCTTTATGACAATTCTGATATTCTCTTCCAATTCTTTAAAGGCTAATCTATCATTATATGTAAGATTGTTGTTGTGTATATTAGTAGTGCTAGTAGATTCTTTATGGAGCTGTTCTAGATCCCTTACAATCCATTCCTAGAACAATTCCAAAACCCCATCCCTTGACTGTATATTGTAAAACATTGACCTAGGTTTAAAACCTATATTATTATCTTTCTCTGTGGTAGGATCTGATAACTGCTCACTCTGCAAATGCAGGAGTATTTCTCTCATACAGACATCTTCAAAATGTATGTTGTCAATGGGGCACCTCTCTTTAACTACTCTCTCAGGACAGGTTGTATCAACCTCATTGTTTGCAAAAAATTTCTTAAGTGTAATGTTCCTAACCATTCTATTAACACCAACCACTGTGTTAAAAAGGTAGAATTTAGCAGTTGGAACAAAATTCAATCCAAAATTCAATACCTTGGTTTGTTCTCTTGTAAGGGTGATGTCAGATAGATTAATTACTATAGAAAGATTATCTATTCTTTGTCTCTCTTTGCTCTCAATGAGCATCTGTTCATTTGGAATTGGGCTCTGCCTCTCCCCCCTGTGTGGTCTGTACCTGTTAACGGTGGTGGTTTTATAATGGGGACAGGGTCTAAAAAACCCTGTTTAAATTTATTCCTGGCTCCTTCTTGTGTCACATGAGATTTATTACTGGTGTTTGTAACATACCTATTGGTATGTAGTGATGTCGCAAACTTAAAAATTTCAGTTCGCGAACGACGGACTCGAACTTCCGCTACTGTTTGCGAACCGGCGAACCGCGTGAACCGCCATTGACTTCAATAGGCAGGCGAACTTTAAAACCCACAAGGACTCTTTCTGGCCACAATAGTGATGGAAAAGTTGTTTCAAGGGTACTAACACCTGGACTGTGGCATGCTGGAGGGGGATCCATGGAAAAACTCCCATGGAAAATTACATAGTTGAAGCAGAGTCTGCTTTTAACCCATAAAGGGCCTAAATCACCTAACATTCCTAAATTGTTTGGAATAACGTGGTTTAAAACATCAGTTATGATGTTGTATCGATCAGGTAGTGTAAGGGTTACGCCCGCTTCACAGTGACAGACCAAACTCCAAGTGTAACGCACCGCAAACAACCGCAAACAGTCCATTTGCACAACCACGAGATAGATTTGATAGATAGATATCTAGATTACATAGCTCAATAGATGCAATATACATATGATCGATACAAATTACATAGATCAATAGATGCAATATACATTTGATAGATACGAATTACATAGATCAATAGATGCAATATCCATTTGATAGATACAAATTACAGTTGCAAGAAAAAGTATGTGAACCCTTTGGAATTATATGGATTTCTGCACAAATTGGTCATAAAATGTGATCTGATCATCATCTAAGTCACAACAATAGACAATCACAGTCTGCTTTAACTAATCACACACAAATAATGAAATGTTGCCATGTTTTTATTGAACACACCATGTAAACATTCACAGTGCAGGTGGAAAAAGTATGTGAACCCCTAGACTAATGACATCTCCAAGAGCTAATTGGAGTGAGATGTCAGCCAACTGGAGTCCAATCAATGAGATGAGATTGGAGGTGTTGATTACAGCTGCCCTGCCCTATAAAAAACACACCAGTTCTGGGTTTGCTTTTCACAAGAAGCATTGCCTGATGTGAATGATGCCTCGCACAAAAGAGCTCTCAGAAGACCTTCAATTAAGAATTGTTGACTTGCATCAAGCTGGAAATGGTTATAAAAGTATCTCCAAAAGCCTTGCTGTTCATCAGTCCACGGTAAGACAAATTGTCTATAAATGGAGAAAGTAAAGCACTGCTGCTACTCTCCCTAGAAGTGGCCGTCCTGTAAAGACGACTGCAAGAGCACAGCGCAGACTGCTCAATGAGGTGAAGAAGAGTCCTAAAGTGTCAGCTAAAAACTTTCAAAAGTCACTGGCAAATGCTAACATCCCTGTTAGCGAATCTACGATACGTAAAACACTAAACAAGAATGGATTTCATGGGAGGATACCACAGAGGAAGCCACTGCTGTCCAAACAAAATATTGCTACACGTTTACAGTTTGCACAAGAGCACCTGGATGTTCCACAGCAGTACTGGCAAAATATTCTGTGGTCAGATGAAACCAAAGTTGAGTTGTTTGGAAGAAACACACAACACTATGTTTGGCGAAAAAGAGGCACAGCACACCAACATCAAAACCTCATCCCAACTTTGAAGTATGGTTGTGGGGGCATCATGGTTTGGGGCTGCTTTGCTGCGTCAGGGCCTGGACAGATTGCTACCATCGAAGGAAAAATTAATTCCCAAGTTTATCAAGACATTTTGCAGGAGAACTTAAGGCCATCTGTCTACCAGCTGAAGCTCAACAGAAGATTCGTGTTGCAACAGGACACTGACCCAAAGCATAGAAGTAAATCAACAACAGAGTGGCTTAAACAGAAGAAAATACGCCTTCCGAAGTGGCCCAGTCAGAGTCCTGACCTCAACCCGATTGAGATGCTGTGGCATGACCTCAAGAAAGCGATTCACACCAGACATCCCAAGAATATTGCTGAACTGAAACAGTTCTGTAAAGAGGAATGGTCAATAATTACTCCTGACCGTTGTGCACGTCTGATCTGCAACTACAGGAAACGTTTGGTTGAAGTTATTGCTGCCAAAGGAGGTTCAACCAGTTATTAAATCCAAGGGTTCACATACTTTTTTCACCTGCACTGTGAATGTTTACATGGTGTGTTCAATAAAAACATGGCAACATTTCATTCTTTGTGTGTTATTAGTATAAGCAGACTGTGATTGTCTATTGTTGTGACTTAGATGATGATCTGATCACATTTTATGACCAATTTGTGCAGAAATCCATATCATTCCAAAGGGTTCACATACTTTTTCTTGCAACTGTATATAGATCAAAAGATGCAATATACATTTGATAGATACAAATTACATAGATCAAAAGATGCAATATACATTTTATAGATACGAATTACATCGATCAATAGATGCAATATACATTTGATAGATATGATTGATAGTTAGATAGATTTGATAGATAAATAGATAGATTTGAAAGATATATAATTTCCCTGACAGAGTATAACAATAAGACATGCGGCCTGGGACCCGTGGAGTGTTAAGTAGTACTATTCTTAGCAGTTTACTACTACCTGTTACTCCCCCTATTGGGGGAGGTCTATATGGCCTGTATTTTTGGAACAGGGAGATGGATGAAGATGATTGGTCTGTCCTCCTACTTCAAATTTATCCTAAACACAAGTGGCTGTCTCAAAACAGTCCGGCCACGAGATAGATAGATTTGATAGATAGATATACATAGATCGATAGTTAGATATAATCGATAGAAGATAAATAGATAGATTTGATAGATAGATAATTACCCTGAAAAAGTATAATAATAAAACATGCGGTCTGCAACCCATGGTAACTAGGCTGTGTTAAGTAGTACTATTGTTAGCACTTTAATCCCTCTTACTCCCCCTATCGGGGGAGGTTTATATGGCCTGCATGATTACCCTGACAAAGTATAACAACAAGACACGCGGTCTGGGACCCATGGTAACTAGGTTGTGTTAACTAGTGCTATTCTTAGCACTTTAATCCCTGTTACTCACCCTATCAGGGGAGGTCTATATGGCCTTGCATGATTACCCTGACAAAGTATAACAACAAAACATGCGGTCTGGGACCCATGGTAACTAGGTTGTGTTAAGTAGTACTATTCTTAGCACTTTAATCCTTGTTACTCCCCCTATTGGGGGAGGTGTATATGGCCTGCATGATTATCCTGACAAAATATAATAATAAGACATGCGGTCTGGGACCCATGGTAACTAGGTTGTGTTAAGTAGTACTATTCTTAGCACTTTAATCCCTGTTACTCCCCCTATCGGGGGAGGTGTATATGGCCTGCATGATTATCCTGACCAAATATAATAATAAGACATGCGGTGTGGGACCCATGGTAACTAGGTTGTGTTAAGTAGTACTATTCTTAGCAATTTAATCCCTGTTACTCCCCCTATCGGGGGAGGTCTATATGGCCTGCATGATTACCCTGACAAAGTATAACAACCAAACATGCGGTCTGGGACCCATGTTGGTACTGGTATAACTAGGTTGTCTTAAGTAGTACTATTCTTAGCAGTTTAATCCCTGTGATTGGTCTGTCCTCCTACTTCAAATTTGTCAAAAACACAAGTGGCTGTCTCAAAACAGTCCGGACATGAGATAAATAGATTTGATTGATAGATATACATAGATTGATAGTTAGATAGAGTTGATAGAAGATAAATAGATAGATTTGTTAGATATATAATTACCCTGACAAAATATAATAATAAGACATGCGGTCTGGGACCCATGGTAACTAGGTTGTGTTAAGTAGTACTATTCTTAGCACTTTAATCCCTATAACTCCCCCTATCGGGCGAGGTCTATATGGCCTGCACGATTACCCTGACAAAGTATCACAACAAGACATGCGGTCTGGGACCCATAGTAACTAGGTTTTGTTTATATTAGTACTATTCTTAGCACTTTAATCCATGTTACTCCCCTTATCTGTGTAGGTCTATATGGCCTGCATGATTATCCTGAGAAAGTATAACAACAAGACATGCGGTCTGGGACCCATGGTAATTAGGTTGTGTTTAGTAGTACTATTCTTAGCACTTTAATCCCTTTTACTCCCCCTATCGGGGGAGGTCTATACGGCCTGCCTGATTACCCTCACCAAATATAACCACAAGTCATGCGGTCTGGGACCCATGGTAACTAGGTTGTGTTAAGTAGTACTGTTCTTATTAGTTTAATACCTGTTACAACCCCTAATGGTGGGAGGTCTATATGGCCTGCATGATTAGCTGGACCAAATAAAACAACAAGACATGCGGTCTGGGACTGGGACCCATGGCTAACTAGGTTGTGTAAAGTAGTACTATTCTTAGCACTTTCATCCCTGTTACTCCCACCTCTCGGGGGAGGTCTATATGGCCATCATGATTAGCCTAACAAAGTACAACAATAAAACCTGCGGTCTTGGAACCATGTTAACTAGGTTTATTTTAGTAGTACTGTTCTTATTAGTTTAATACCTGTTACAACCCCTAATGGTGGGAGGTCTATATGGCCTGCATGATTACCCGAACCAAATAAAACAACAAGACATGTGGTCTGGGATTGGGACCCATGGGTAACTAGGTTGTATTAAGTAGTACTATTCTTAGCACTTTCATCCCTGTTACTACCACCTCTCGGGGGAGGTCTATATGGCCATCATGATTAGCCTAACAAAGTACAACAATAAAACCTGCATTCTTGGAACCATGGTAACTAGGTTTATTTCAGTAGTACTGTTCTTATTTGTTTAATACCTGTTACAACCCATAATGGTGGGAGGTCTATATGGCCTGCATGATTAGCCGGACCAAATAAAACAACAAGACATGCGGTCTGGGACTGGGACCCATGGCTAACTAGGTTGTGTAAAGTAGTACTCTTCTTAGCACTTTCATCCCTGTTACTCCCACCTCTCGGGGGAGGTCTATATGGCCATCATGATTAGCCTAACAAAGTACAACAAATAAACCTGCGGTCTTGGAACCATGTTAACTAGGTTTATTTTAGTAGTACTGTTCTTATTAGTTTAATACCTGTTACTTACAACCCCTAATTGTGGGAGGTCTATATGGCCTGCATGATTACCCGGATCAAATAAAACAACAAGACATGCGGTCTGGGACTGGGACCCATGGGAAACTAGGTTGTGTTAAGTAGTACTATTCTTAGCACTTTCAGACACACAGGCCTGAAAGAAAATGAAACTAGATTACACTAGCAAAATGATTTAAAAGTTTTTTTTTTTAAATTTAAAATAATGTTAAGCAGATATGAGTGGTGGCTGCTAGCACAGCAATTAACCACAGTATGCTGTGTAAGCCAGACACACAGGCCTGATAGAAAATGAAATAAGATTACACTAGCAAAATGATTTACAATTTTTTTTTTTAAATTTAAAATAATGTTAAGCAGATATGAGTCATGGCTGCTGGGGCAGCAATTAACCACAGTATGCTGTTTTGTTGGTTAAATTTACACTAATGTTAAGCAGATATCAGTGGTGGCACTAATCACAGTATATGCTGTGAGCCTCATACACAGGCTGAAAGCCAGGCAAATGCAAATAAAATTACAAATAAATAATAATAAAAAAAAAACGACTGAAGTTATAGCCCTAAAAAGGGCTTTTTGGGGTGATGTCCTTACAGCAGAGATTAGATGTGTCCTTCAGGACTGTAGTGGACACTAAATACACTAGCCTAGCTATCTATTTCCCTATAATGTCAGCAGCAGCAACACTAAAACTCGTCTCACTAAGAAAGCAAGATCGTAATGAATCTAAAATGGCTGCTGCCAAGGAGCTGGGAGGGTCTGTGAGGGAGTGTCTGCTGCTGATTGGCTCAAATGTGTCAGAAGGCTGTGAGATACAGGGTCAAAGTTTCCTCAATGATGACACATAGGGGGCGAATCGAACATTGCATATGTTCGCCCGCAGCGGCGAAAGCGAACAAGCTATGTTCGCCGGGAACTGTTCTCCGGCGAACAGTTCGCGACATCACTATTGGTATGTGTCTTTTTCTTAGCACCTAAAACATCTGTTTGTGTGGCATTCATGTTGGTACTAGGTGCATTAATAGTTGTACTTTCTATGTTTTGAGTGTTACCTTCAGGTGTAACAACACCCTTATTTGAATGGGCTGCTGTCCAAAATATATTGAAAAGATGTTATTTCTAACAAAGCTACGGAATATATAATAAAGCTACCAAAGTAGCAAAAATGTATTATGTAAACTGCTTTAATCTATTTTTAAATATTTATACAGGTGTAGGATGAGAGCAAGTGAAATCTTATTGGTTGGTGAACAGCCAATAGGATTTCACTTGCTCTCATCCTATCAGCTTTACACCAGCCAATATTATGAGAGCAAGTGAAATCTTATTGGTGGTGAACAGCCAATACAGGGAGTGCAGAATTATTAGGCAAATGATTATTTTGACCACATCATCCTCTTTATGCATGTTGTCTTACTCCAAGCTGTATAGGCTCGAAAGCCTACTACCAATTAAGCATATTAGGTGATGTGCATCTCTGTAATGAGAAGGGGTGTGGTCTAATGACATCAACACCCTATATCAGGTGTGCATAATTATTAGGCAACTTCCTTTCCTTTGGCAAAATGGGTCAAAAGAAGGACTTAACAGGCTCAGAAAAGTCAAAAATAGTGAGATATCTTGCAGAGGGATGCAGCACTCTTAAAATTGCAAAGCTTCTGAAGCGTGATCAACGAACAATCAAGCGTTTCATTCAAAATAGTCAACAGGGTCGCAAGAAGCGTGTGGAAAAACCAAGGCGCAAAATAACTGCCCATGAACTGAGAAAAGTCAAGCGTGCAGCTGCCAAGATGCCACTTGCCACCAGTTTGGCCATATTTCAGAGCTGCAACATCACTGGAGTGCCCAAAAGCACAAGGTGTGCAATACTCAGAGACATGGCCAAGGTAAGAAAGGCTGAAAGACGACCACCACTGAACAAGACACACAAGCTGAAACATCAAGACTGGGCCAAGAAATATCTCAAGACTGATTTTTCTAAGGTTTTATGGACTGATGAAATGAGAGTGAGTCTTGATGGGCCAGATGGATGGGCCCGTGGCTGGATTGGTAAAGGGCAGAGAGCTCCAGTCCGACTCAGACGCCAGCAAGGTGGAGGTGGAGTACTGGTTTGGGCTGGTATCATCAAAGATGAGCTTGTGGGGCCTTTTCGGGTTGAGGATGGAGTCAAGCTCAACTCCCAGTCCTACTGCCAGTTTCTGGAAGACACCTTCTTCAAGCAGTGGTACAGGAAGAAGTCTGCATCCTTCAAGAAAAACATGATTTTCATGCAGGACAATGCTCCATCACACGCGTCCAAGTACTCCACAGCGTGGCTGGCAAGAAAGGGTATAAAAGAAGAAAATCTAATGACATGGCCTCCTTGTTCACCTGATCTGAACCCCATTGAGAACCTGTGGTCCATCATCAAATGTGAGATTTACAAGGAGGGAAAACAGTACACCTCTCTGAACAGTGTCTGGGAGGCTGTGGTTGCTGCTGCACGCAATGTTGATGGTGAACAGATCAAAACACTGACAGAATCCATGGATGGCAGGCTTTTGAGTGTCCTTGCAAAGAAAGGTGGCTATATTGGTCACTGATTTGTTTTTGTTTTGTTTTTTAATGTCAGAAATGTATATTTGTGAATGTTGAGATGTTATATTGGTTTCACTGGTAAAAATAAATAATTGAAATGGGTATATATTTGTTTTTTGTTAAGTTGCCTAATAATTATGCACAGTAATAGTCACCTGCACACACAGATATCCCCCTAAAATAGCTATAACTAAAAACAAACTAAAAACTACTTCCAAAACTATTTAGCTTTGATATTAATGAGTTTTTTGGGTTCATTGAGAACATGGTTGTTGTTCAATAATAAAATTAATCCTCAAAAATACAACTTGCCTAATAATTCTGCACTCCCTGTAGGATGAGAGCACGTGGAATCCTATTGGCTGTTCACCAACCAATAAGATTTCACTTGCTCTAATCCTATTGGCTGATGAGAAAATGTCAGCCAATAGGAATTTCAAGGTACCTCAATCAATATTGGGTACCTTGCATTTAATCTTCAGTGTGCGGCGGACGATTGCATGAAGAGTAACCTCCACGCTGCAGAGTAGCACCACCAAGGACCATCTCCGCTAAGGACCATCGCCACCTCCGAGGATCTCCGCATCTTCGCTCCACGCCGCCTTAGCTGTGGATGAAGATGATGGACCCGTCTGGAAGAAGATCTTCTCCGCCGGACTTCAGGACCGGTGAGTATCTGTTTGGGGCTTTAGTGTTAGATTTTTTAAAAAATTTATGTTTTTTTTTTATTTTTTAACTTAGGTGCCACCACCCTACCATTTTTGGAATCCACCGGGATGCCATTTTTGAAATCCTCCTTGATGTAGCTTTGCTGTATCCAGGTGAATTGTTTTGGCCTCGCGCTGCCAATATTCCATTGAGGATGCGTGCGCAAACTGCCGACGGTGACAGACATTGCAAACACAATTATAGTATAGATATATTTATGTGTTAATATGTGTATAGACATATAATTTATTTTATTAAAAAATAATAATGCTACAATTTTTATTTTTCAATAAAATACACTACACTGTGTTTTGGGGACTGATTGCTACCGCAAGCTTTCAGTAGCAATAACCAACCACTTGTAATGGCTTATTTATTGCATGGCTGCAAACGGTCAAATTTGCCCATTTGCGAGCTAGCAATAAATTAGCCCTCCACTTGTAATCTGGGCTATGTGAGAAATATTTCACACCCATGTGAATAGTTATGATTCCCACTCGTGATGGACTGCGATAGAGAGTAACATATATTTTATGACAATGTTCTGCTCTGCATATTCAGTTAGAAGGTAAGCAGCATCAGATCTGGCTTGTTAGTTATTTAACAATCCATGCTGCAACACTAGTGATATAATCACATTTTGTATATATATACAGCTACATCCGCTGATGACTTTTTTCATTCTTTTAATGGGTGCTGCAGATGTACATATACAAGTAAAGGGTGAAATACAGTATTTGTTCAATATTTATCATGCTGACTATGTCTTGGGTTGGACAGTGACTCAACTTAAATTTTAATGGTCAACTGATGATAGTTTCTGATTTATATTTCAGATACTATCGCTCGGATTACTCATTAATGATTCTAATTAATTTATGTGGAATACTTCACTGATTTTTATAGTATTTGTCTGCACTATTACGTTATGATTTATTCTGTATTAACACTTGTGTTGCCATGGCAGTTGCACACAGGGCGAGGAGTTTGGTCTTTAACCCCTTAGTGACCAGAGCACTTTTCCATTTTCTGTCCGTTTGGGACCAAAGCTATTTTTACATTTTTGAGGTGTTTGTGTTTAGCTGTAATTTTCCTCTTACTCATTTACTGTACCCACACATATTATATACCGTTTTTCTCGCCATTAAATGGACTTTCTAAAGATACCATTATTTTCATCATATCTTATAATTTACTATAAAAAAAATTATAAAATATGAGGAAAAAATGGAAAAAAACACACTTTTTCTAACTTTGACCCCCAAAATCTGTTACACATCTACAACCACCAAAAAACACCCATGCTAAATAGTTTCTAAATTTTGTCCTGAGTTTAGAAATACCCAATGTTTACATGTTCTTTGCTTTTTTTGTAAACTATAGGGCCATAAATACAAGTAGCACTTTGCTATTTCCAAACCATTTCTTTTCAAAATTAGCGATAGTTACATTAGAGCACTGATATCTTTCAGGAATCTCTGAATATCCATTGACATGTATATATTTTTTTTTAGTAGACAACCCAAAGTATTGATCTAGGCCCATTTTGGTATATTTCATGCCACCATTTCACCGCCAAATGCAATCAAATAGAAAAAATTGTTCACTTTTCACAAATTTTTTCACAAACTTTTGGTTTCTAACTTAAATTATTTACAAACAGCTTGTGCAATTATGGCATAAATGGTTGTAAATTCTTCTCTGGGATCCCCTTTGTTCAGAAATAGCAGACATATATGACTTTGGTGTTGCTTTTTGGTAATTAGAAGGCCGCTAAATGCCACTGCGCACCACACGTGTATTATGCCCAGCAGTGAAGGGGTTAATTAGGGAGCATGTAGGGAGCTTTTTGGGGTAGTTTTAGCTTTAGTGTAGTGTAGTAGACAACCCCAAGTATTGATCTAGGCCAATTTTGGTATATTTCATGCCACCATTTCACCGCTAAATGCGATCAAATTAAAAGAAACGTTAATTTTTTCTCAATTTTAGATTTCTCACTGAAATTATTTACAAACACCTTCTGCAATTATGGCACAAATGGTTGTAAATGCTTCTCTGGGATCCCCTTTGTTCAGAAATAGCAGACATATATGGCTTTGGCATTGCTTTTTGGTAATTAGAAGGCCTCTAAATGCCGCTGCGCATCACACGTGTATTATGGCTAGCAGTGAAGGGGTTAATTATGTAGCTTGTAGGGAGCTTGCAGGGTTAATTTTAGCTTTAGTGTAGAGCTCAGCCTCCCACCTGAAACATCAGACCCCCTGATCCCTCCCAAACAGCTCTCTTCCCTCCCCACAATTGTCCCCGCCATCTTAAGTACTGGCAGAAACTCTGCCAGTACTAAAATAAAAGGTATTTGGCCCTTTTTTTTTAAAAAAAAAAAAGCATATTTACATATGCTGATGTGTAGGATCCCCCCTTAGACCCCAACCTCACTGATCCCCCACCATACTGCTCTCTAACCCTTCCCCTCTGCAATAATGGGCGCCATCTTGGGTACTGGCAGCTGTCTGCCAGTACCCAGTTTTGTAACAAAATGAGCCTTTTTTTTTTTTAAATTCCCTTTTCTGTAGTGTAGCTTTCCCCCCCCACCGAGACCAACCCCCAACCCCTTCCAAAACCCTTAGATTGCATTTAAGTTTTTTTTTTTTTTACTTTTTAACTTTTTTTTTTTCTGTAGTGTAGCGGTTCCCACCCGCTCCCGCCCCGTGCACGCGCCCCCCCCCCCACCCCCCGTGCACGCGCGCGCTCCCGTGCGCGCCCCCGTAGCTCCCGCCCCCCCCGATCCCGCCCCCCTCCACTCCACATAGCGCACCGATGGCCGCCACCCGCCTCCCACGTAAGCTCCCACCCACCAACGATACCGGCCATCGATGTCCGGTGCAGAGAGGGCCACAGAGTGGCTCTCTCTGCATCGGATGGCCAAGGGGGGTTATTGCAGGATGCCTCCATATCGAGGCATCACTGCAATAACCGGAAAGCAGCTGGAAGCGAGCAGGATCGCTTCCAGCTGCTTTCCAGACCAAGGACGTACGCCACATGTCCTCGGTCATTAACTGACTTTTTTTTGAGGACGTGTGGCGTACGTCCTTGGTCGTTAAGGGGTTAAATTTCTTTTGGTTTCAGTTATTCTAGTCAGTTAGAAGAAGAAGGGGAGTTTGACCCCAAAATGTCACTGTAAGAAAATAATTTTGTTTTCTCTATTATCATAAATCATATTATATTAATTTAATTTAGTTTTATGTATATCATGTCTTTATTTCTACTTTACCTGTAAAACGATATAAATATATAAAAATTTTCCATTGAATAATACAAACGTAACTATTAAAGAATAAATTTGCTGGCTTATTTTAACCATATGTAAATACCTAATAATAATAATGTTAAAATAGTCAGTTTATAATGCTATATGAAAGGCAGCACAATTCTACAATACACCACCTTGGGTTCTGCAACCATAGACATCTCTTTTACATTTAAATAGCTTCATACATAATATGACAGACATACAGATAGAAGCAGAATATCAGCAAATATAAAAGTTTGAAATTCAATTTTAAAACATAGTATGCAGCTTTTATTTGAAATAGCTTGTAAAGCTGGACTGCATAGATAGGCACAGAAGCACAGTATGGATTTTTTTTGTAGTTCAGTAATATTTGGGTAGATTATCATATTTCCATAATAAAGTAAATATCTTTAATCATTCTGATTTAAATTAAAGAATTAATAGATGATAAAATGCAAATTAAAGAAAAAAAAAAGAAAACTCTGATTCTAGATTGATTTTTGCATTGCCTTTTATTAACATATGATTTATCTAGAGCAGGGTTCTTCAAAATATTTTCCCAAGACCTAGTTCCATAATACCACATACCTTTGCGACCGTATTATTATGCTTGGTCTAAATATATTTCTGAAGGAATATGCAATAAGATATCTGAAATTTGTGCAAAGTGACTACAATGTGTGCATACTTTGTTCCTAATTATAGTCAAATTTGAAAGTGTTGTAAACAGTAATAACACACACACTCTCATACAACACCCACACCACAAGCACTCTTATACAACACACACACACTCTCATTAAACACACACTCACATGCAACACACACACACACTCATACAATACACACCACACAAATTCTCATACACCACAAACACTCTCATACACCACACACACTCTCATACAGCACACACACTCTAATACAACACGCACATACCACTCACACGCTCATACACCACAAACACTCTCATACACCACACACACTCTCATACAACACACACACACACTCTCTCATACAAAACAAACACACACACTCACATACAATACACATATACACTCTTATACAATACAGACCACATACATTCTCATACAACACAGACACACACAGCACTCACAATTTCATACACCACAACCACTCTAATACACCACACACACTCTCATACAACACACACAAACTCTCATAAAACACACAACACACAGCACACACTCTCATGCAAAACATACTGCACACATTCTCATACAACACACACTCTCATACAACACACACACCACACACACACTATCCTACAACACAAGTCACGACACAGTAAACATTGTGTTGTGACTCAGTAATGGGTACCATCCCTTGGTTTGCACAACCCTGATCTAGAGAATGCTAGAGTGGAAATAAATGCACATGGTTATGGTTGCTGTCATATAGTATAAAAGATTGTTTTAATATTAGACTGTTTTAAATTATTATAAAATGTTACTGCAAAAGTAGAACTGGTTGAAATTTTTTATTTCTTCTTCCTATAAATACTTTAAATTTAAAGAACATTAAAGGGACAGGCAAAACCAGATTTTTTGTTGTTTAAAATGATAGATAATCCCTTTATTACCTATTCCCGGTTTTGAGTAACCAACACAGTTATAATAATACACATTTTACCTCTGTAATTACCTTGTATCTATGCCTCTGCAAACTGCCCCCTTATTTCAGTTCTTTTGACAGACCTAGGCCACTTTACATGCGTGAGCTCAATGTTATCTATATGACACACATGAACTAACCCCCTTTAGTGGTGAAAAACTGTCAAAATGCATCCAGATTAGAAGTGGCCTTCAAGGTCTAAGAAATTAGCATATGAGCCTACCTAGGTTTAGCTTTCAACTAAGAATACTATATATAATATCCTTTGGTGATAAAAGTAAATTGGAAAGTTGTTTAAAATTATATGCCATATTTGAATCATGAAAGTTTATTTTGGACTTGACTGTCGCTTTAATTCAATATTTTTTGAATAGTTCTGCATTCTGAGTACTCTGTTGTTAATGTCTGAGATCAACATAGAATTTGATTTTATAGCTTTGGAGACAAAATTCTTCTTCTTTTATAAAAAGCAATACATACAGGAGAGAAAAAATAATCAATGTTTTTTATATTCTTAAGTCTATTTTATGAATAAGATATAGATATTAAGCATTTCAGGACCGGGAATTTTAGAAAAAACTTGCCCAAAGTACCAGAGATTTTATTGCCCAATAGACAGGGACATCATCCAGAGGTTCAGACGGAACAGGGAATTTATAAGGAACCATAGAACAAATTGTTGATTCCTGTGAGAACATGTCAAGGACACAGGCCATCCCTGTTATTCTAAAATACACGGATGTGCTGTATATCCACCAGTTCTTATCAGACAGTAAAAAGCATGTTCATAGGTGTGAGTGAACCAAACTTTTCACAGCATCTTAATATTGTCATAAATGTTGTTATGACTGTATTTACATGCTAAATTTGTCTGTCAAAAATATTTAAGTCTGAATAGTGGAAAGCTGAAAATTTGTGTAGGATTTTTAGTATTGTCAAATGCCTAAAATAACAGGGGCAATAGATTGCATGCATATAGTTGTGAAACCACCAAGAGTCAGAAAAATAGCAGTACAGGAACTGCAAGTACTTCCATTATCTAAATATGCATTTGATTTGCAAATGCTCAGTTAAGGATTATTTCTGTCCATGCAGGCTTCCCTGACTCTTTCTATGAATCATATACACTCACTGGCCACTTTATTAGGTACACCTGTACAATTGCTTGGTAACACAAATTGCTAATCAGTCAATCACAAGGCAGCAACTCAATGCATGTAGGCATCTAGACCTAGTGAAGATGACATGAAGTTCAAACCGAGCATCAGAATGGGGAAGAAAGGAAATTTAAGTTACTTTGAACGTTGCATGGTTTTTGGTGCCAGACAGGCTAGTCTGAGTATTTAAAAAAACTCCTGATCGACTGGGATTTGCACGCACAACCATTT
Source organism: Bombina bombina (assembly GCF_027579735.1). Taxonomy (NCBI): domain Eukaryota; kingdom Metazoa; phylum Chordata; class Amphibia; order Anura; family Bombinatoridae; genus Bombina; species Bombina bombina. Next base: position 647,846,971 of record NC_069503.1, read on the forward strand.
CTAGGGTTTACAGAGAATGGTAAAAAAAAAAAAATAATGTCCAGTGAGTGGTATGATGAGTCTCAATATTAGTTGCGACATTCAGATGGTAGGGTCAGAATTTGGTGTAAACAAAGCATGGATCCATCCTGCCTTGTATCAATAGTTCAGGCTGGTGGTGGTGTTATGGTGTGGGGGATATTTTTTGGCACACTTTGGTCCCCTTAGTACCAATTGAGCACCGTTTAATCACCACAGCCTACCTGAGTATTGTTGCTGACCATGTCCATCCCTTTATGACTACAGTGTACCCATCTTCTGATGGTGTAATGATAATCAATATCTGGTGTGGATCTCAGCTGCAAATTCACACACAATGTATAATTTGTGGTTGTATCACTGATGTTAAGTAAATATCAGCTTAGAATGAAATCACCTGACTGTGCTGTATAACAAGCTTTAGCTCCAAGGAATTGTAATTGTTTGGTCTTTCATTTGAGAGTTCTTAAACAATCTAACAATCCCAAAGATCACCTTTAAGTTCTTCAGATTCAGATTGGATTGGATATGCGAGTTGAAAAAGATTACCTTACTTGTATATTGCTTCGAGTGATGCTCGTGCTGCCTAGATGTACATCTGCCTTTCAGGTCTTATGATTTTTAGGGGAGCTACGGATGAGTAGCGTGAGCGACTTCCTGATCCTAGCGATGTTAATGTGACGTCACACTCGGAGGCGGAACATTGAGGTTTGTAATACAATATACACCATGATCTGTAGTTATGATCTTCTTTGCATACCAGCTGTAAGTGTGTATCCTTTATTCTCAGTACGTTTAGGAAATGGCTTGTATCTCTTAGCTTGATGAAACTGTTTAACTCTGGATACAATGTAACTTGATTTTGGCTGAAGCGGCTCAGCAACACGGCTGACGTTTCTCTATGTGACTCTGGATACAATGTAACTTGATTTTGGCTGAAGCGGCTCAGCAACATGGCTGAAGTTTCTCTGTGAGATTAACTCTTATGACAGGCAAGGAATACCTTATTCATGGTAAGGATTTTCTAGCAGAGAGGAAAGGTTATTTGAAATAGGAATATTGTAATCCACAAGACAAGCTCAGTAACGGAGCAGTTGCTTTCACATACTACTAAACAATACTAAGCACCAGATTGAGGGTGTGGCTATGATTTAAAGGATAGGTAGGCCGGATTTAAAGGTGCAGTAACAAGGTGGTGATTCTGAATTGACAACAACTGCATAATCCTGACAGATGGCTACTTCCAGCAGGATAATGCACCATGTCACAAAGCTAAAATTATCTCAAACTGCTTTCTTGAGCATGACAATGAGTTCACTGTACTCCAATGATCTCCACAGTCACCAGATCTCAATCCAGTAGAGCACCTTTGGGATGTGATGGAATGGGAGATCCGCATCATGGATGTGCAGCTGACAAATTTGCAGCAACTGTGTGATGTTATCATGTCAATATGGACCAAAATGTCTGAGGAATGTTTCCATCACCTTGTTGAATCTATGCCATGAAGAATGAAGGCAGTTCTGAAGGAAAAAGTGGGTCCAACCCAGTGCTAGCTAGGTGTATCTAATAAAGTGGCTGGTGAGTGTATTTTGCATAGGTCAACTTTTTTTAGAAAGTTTGAAAATGGAGAAATGCCAGAGGGAAATAAATGTTAGTTTGCTATGTTATGTAATGTTAGCATGTTTATTGTTTGATATTACAAATGATAACACTTTTATATGTTTATGAAATTTTCTATAACCCTATGAAGAGAATAAACAGTATTTATAATAATTAATGTGTCCACTATTTTTTTTTTAATTTTATTTTTAGTTAAACCTTCTCATTGTTGAATCAATAAATTAATGAATGGATGATGTCTTGGTATCTTGGCTTTTCTTGATTGTTTAATTTCATGTGAGAAATTAAATGTTTAAAAATAAAATAAAAAAAAAAGATTAAATTTGCTTTTGAATAACAGTTTACTTTATGCTCACATGCCAGCCAAATTATATTATGCATACTCTAACTAATTGATAAATTAGGCTAATAATGCTAAATGTATCTTTTGATTTATCAACATATTGGTTTACATTACTTGAAGCAAACATGATCAACACTTTCTGGAATAAGCACAAGACTCTATTTCATTATTATTATTAATAGCGATATGCAGCAGTTGTGTGTACATCCCATGAAGCAAACCTGTTGAAAGCTTGATAAATGGAGCTCTTGATAATAGAACCCAGGAAAAGCACAGGTAAACTATGGATGGTTCTATAAGTAGGCTGACCATATTGCCGCTTTAAGAAGGAACACATATGAAAAATACATATGTGAGGGTTCTTATACAAAACCATTTCTTTAAACAGCCCTGAAAACAGCCCTGACATATGTATTTTTCATATGTGTCCCTTTTTAAAGCGGCAATATGGTCAGCCTGTCTATAAGCCACTCTGTGAACAGAATGGGTTCATGACTAGGGATGGGTGAATGTGTTTATATTTTAATTTGAATGTTTAAACGAATGTTAGTGAAGAAATTTCGATTTACAACATAAAATGTTGATAAGAACAAATATTATTAAAAAATTTATTATCGAATGTTATTTACAGTTTTCGAATGTCACATTTGAATGTCACATTCGAATTTGAATATTACATTTATAAAACACAATTGTAGACTAGAGATAATATTTCTAATTCAAATGTCACATTCAAATTTGAATATTACATTTATAAAAAACACAGTATTAGACTAGTAGAAATACTATTACGAATTTGAATCTTACATTCAAATTCAAATTTCACATTTGAATTTGAATACTACATTTATAAAACACAGTATTAGACTAGAAATACTATATTGAATTTGAATGTTACATTCAAATTTGAATGTAGCATTCAAATTTGAATATTACATTTATTAAACACAGTTGTAAACTAGAAAAACTATCTAGAAATATCTAGAATGTCACGTGAAATTTGAATTTGAATATTACATTTAAAAAACACTGTATTAGACTAGAAATACTATTTCGATTTTTGAATCTTACATTCGAATTCAAATGTCACATTCGAATATTACATTTCGAAATTGAATGAATACATAGCTAAACATTTTATTGATAAATGCGAGAATGAAAATTCAAAAATAGAATGTTAGAATGTTATGTAAACATTCAAAATTCGATTCGAACGAATGAATGTATCAAAATTCGTATTAAATTTCGAATTTGTAGAAACATTCGCCCATCCCTATTCATGACACCTGGAATTTAGTGATTAGGTAATTTACATCCTACATCCTAATGTTACTTTGAGTTACCTAACTCTCACTTTACTGACTGGTAGTGTATTGGTATACCCTACGTTTTATCACCATTTTTTACTTTAGATTGAGGTGCAAATTTATCATTGTTTTTTAAAATTTAGTTTTGAGTGAAAGAATACTTAAAGGGACAGTTTACCCCAATAATTTGTCTCCTTTAGTTTGTTCCCAATGATCCATTTTACCTGCTAGAGTGTATTACATTGTTTACACATAGCTCTTTAGCCTTTATATTGACATTTGAAATAACTAATTTAGCATGTAGTATCACTACCTATACTGAAAGCTTCTATACCTAGGTATATGCTATTGACAAACTATGTAAACACAGCTAGCAAAATAAATTACACTCACAGTGGGTGGTGGAAGAGATAAAGCTCTAACATGTTCAATTTCAAATATTCTTTCTAAAATAAGAAATAAGAGATAATAAATGGAAGCATTTGAGTGATAAGATAACAAGATCTGACTGTTCTGCAAGCTTAGCCTATTTTGATGGGCTGTAGCTTCAAAGAGCAAATCCAGCTATTTATTTTTCACAAAGAAGCATAATTGAGCAATTTCTCATATATTTTATACACTGCAGCTGGCATTACAAGTCACTGGGAACATATTCAGGGAGAAATAATTTTACAGTGCACTATCCCTTTAACTGCAAAGTGTAAGTTTTAAGACCATGAATGGAAATTACAACTTTTTAATAGGTCAAAACCTGGCTTAAAGGTGATAAAAACTCACTGCAATGTGTAAAACTCTCTTTAAAGGGATAGGACAATCAAAATTAAACGTGCATGTCATTTTAAGACACTTTTAAACTCACTTCTATTTTCAAATGTGCATCATTCTCTTATTATCCCTTGTTAAAAAATTAATATGCACATATCATAAACTAGTGGGAGCTGCTGCTAATTGGTGTCTGAACACATTTGTTTCTTGTGATTGGCTAAATTGATATTTACAGCTTCCTGTCAGTAGTGCAATGCTGTCCCTTCAGCAATGGATAACAAGAGAATAAAGGATATTTGATAATAGAATTAAATTGGAAAGTTGTTTATAATTGTATGTTCTATCTGAATCATAAAAGAAAATGTTGGGGTTTGCTATCCCTTTAACTTTAATTAAGTTTTGAAATAAAATTATGTCATGGCCTATCTGTCTGTCTATGCCAATCTGTTACAAGATCTCATCCTGCTGGTTTAAGTAGTGCAGTAAGCCTTTCTCAAGACTGTAAACTCAATTAACATGTTGCTTTAATACCCTTTTGAAATGTTATACCAATCTTAAAAAAAAAAAAAAAACTATTTTGACAAATTTGTTATATTTTCTTTGAATAATTTGCTAAAGGAGCAGCTATGTACTACTGGCCGGCTAGCTGAACACATCAGGTTAGCCAATAACAAGAGACATATATTTACAACCACCAATCATTTCTGATATGCTTTGCAACAATGGAAACCAAGAGAACAAAACAAATTAGTTAATATAAGTGAATTGTAAAGTTGAAGATGTTTTGGGCGCCATGTATTAAAGTGCATGCAGACAATGCTCTCAACTTGAATGTGGGAGTTCAGGGCGATTTCTCTTCTACTTCTTACATTGCGCAACACAGGCTTTTATGTGTGTACCTGCCCCGCAAGGGTTCTGAAGCAGCTTGCGCTGTTTAGTACGTGGAGCCCTTTATCTCTTGAGAAACCTTTTGGCAGTATCACACAGAATATCATGACTTTTTCTTAAGCTTTTTTAATCTTTCAGTCTTGTTCATACTCAGTTCACATTTTAATAAACCAAGTCAATTCCAGGTTTTATTAAAATCTTAAAATAGTGATCAAGTCTTACTTTTTTAAACTATGAAACATTTTCAAAATATAATATAATGTTACGAGTGTTCATTGAAGATCTCAATATAGTGTTTGGATGTTATAATAAATGTATTTTTAACAGAAGTTTCTCTTCTGCTGTTCCTGACTTTCTCCAGCTGTGTTGTCTATCGATTATTCTGTTGTCTATAATCCATCTGACATTTCTATTGACAGTAGAACATAATGGTACCAGGGATTTTTTTTATTTATTTATTTTTTACTTTAACCTTCAGTAACTTTTGAAGTTGACATCAATTTAGCCCCCACTATGTTCCATAGATTTTCTGGTGAATAAAAAAATACTGCCATTTTTATTTATTTATTACTATTTTATGTTATCATGCAGACTTATTATAAACTACTATAATATACAACAGCTTATGGATAATGTGCATTTACATTTCTGTTTTTTCATATGCCAATATGAGCTACTTAAAGGGACAGTATACTGTAAAATAGTTTTTCCCTTAAAGTGTTTATAATTGCTTTTTTTACCAACTGCAGAGTAAAAAATGTTTGAAAATGAGCTTTTTAAGGTTTATTTGTGTACATTAAAGCTCTGATTTTGTGTTTTGAAGCCACAACCTAATAAAATGGGTTGAGCTTGTAGGTATAATCAGATCTCATTACTTTATCACATTGTGTTCATATACCTGCTTCTTTATCTTAAATCTGTCCATAAAACAATCGCCAGTACTTGGAGAGAACAATGGAAAATTAACATTTTATTACCTTATCTCTGCTATAGCCCACTGGGAGTGTAATTTCTTCTGCTGGCTGTGTTTACAAAGCTTATCTATAGCTTGGACCTGCGGTCACAAACTTTCAGAATAGGTGGGGATACCACTGGCTAAATCAACTATCTCAAATGCCAATATAAGGGTAAAGGAGATACTTGTAAACAATTTAATACACTCCAGCAGGTAAAGTGGATCAAATTAAAGGGGAGAACATTTTTGAGTAAACTGTCCCTTTAAAGGACCACTCAATGGAGTAGAATTACATAATTAACATGTGTACAATGAAAAGATAAGGCAATATCACTTACTCGGAATTTCAAATAAGCAGTAGATTTTTTTCTGAAAAAAATATTTTTTCACCCATTTTCCAGCCCCCTGTATCATGTGACAGACATCAGCCAATCACAGACTAGTATATGTATACCCTATGAGCTTGTGCACATGCTCAGTAGAATCTTGTTCCCCAGAAAGTGTATATATAAAAAGATTGTGCACAATTTGATAATTGAAGTAAATTGGAAAGTGTCTTAAAACTAAATGCTCTATCTGAATCATTAAACTTTATTTTGACTTCAGTGTCCCTTTAAAACATTCTAGAAATGTATCAATTTCTGGAAAGTTCGAATTGTAAAATCATCACAATATATTATTGCTACTATACTACCAGAATATAATGGCAATTGTTGTTTATTTATTTTTTCTAATACTTTGAACAACAATAACATATTTTTAAGTCTGACTTTTTCATATTTTGTATTCAGCTGCAGTGTGTTTTTGTTGGTTTAATCAATACTTGTGGTATTGTGTTTGTTCATATTAGTTTTCTTGGTGGTATATACACTTCCCAGGAGGTAGCATTTGTACTTCTTGTTCTTTATATTGCAAATAAAATCACATCACACTAGATGGCAAGATTATAAGAAACAAAGCTAGACATATTATGTTTGCACAAATTGCAAAATGGAAATGGCTAGACATATGTTCGCAGTTACCATGTCCAGTACAGCTATATAACATTAATAAACACAATATGAAACGTTTCTGCTGTTTCTCCACACGAACAAGACAGATCACAGCAGAAAGGGTATTCTCATCATTCAGTAATATAAAACAATTTTCAGTGGTTCCACAATTACAATAAATAGCTGCTTTTAAATTGAATGCAAAACAAAATAATATAAATTTATTGTTCTAGTTAAAAGGCTCTTTATCAATCTTGGTTAGTTAAGATTGTTCCTTTTTTTAATACAGATAAACAAGCAGAAGTTCAAGATAAACAAAAAATGCATATTTATTTATTGATTTAATAAAAACAATAATAATAAAGAATATTACTCATTGCAACACACTTTTCAATTAAATATAAATCAAGCATTTATGCTGTTTTTATTTATTTTTTTCTCATAATGCACAATACTGAACACATCAATAAAAGTCTGTTTCTGCTGCCATTGTATAAGTTAGAAATATGTAAAGTTATTCTCTGAGACAAATGGATGCGCTAATGGATTTGACATTTGATGTACAACATCATAATGTGTATGTCACTTAACTACATTATTCTTGTAAAGCCTTAAGCTGAGGATTGAGCGAATTTACTTATTGATAATGTAATTTACTTTACAGATTTAGTTTTTCTTTTTCTGTATATTCAGTTATGGGTGAATTTGTTTTCCTTTTATTTTATAAATACCTGCTGACAGCAATTTCTTAAATGGCTCCATTTCTTTATTTTATTTAATGTGAAATATATTAAATCATCATTTTTTTCCCATTTTTGAAACTAATATACTGAAGCTTCAAAGGCCCCTCATTAAAAAAAAATTTAAAAAAATTCTAAATGCTTAATTCACACAGCCAATCAAGTGCGGAACCACAGGAGTTCTAGGATTATATCATGAGATTAACCGAGGTGCAGTTTAATGTATATCTCTGACTTCAGTTTATTATTGCTTTTTTTCAGGGTTTTTTTTCTGGATGTTGTTATGCACTGATCCCCCATTTTGAAGGTCTATACATTGCATTGTATCCCTTTGCAGCAGCTAAGACGTTAATATTATACATACTACTGTAAAATGTAACATTTCCTGTCTTTATATTAATACTTATATATGAGTGAGAATGTGTGTATAACACAGAATGTGTGTATAACATGCAATGTGTGTATAACACAGAAACCATTGCCTGGGATGTTTGTTGAATTAATCTAACAAACACTGTCTAAATTAAAGCAGTATATTTTAATTGGATGCAGTCACTACTCATTTAAACTAGTCAAGCATGGAATGGCTAACATTTGCATGTTAAATTAAATATTTTATCTCAAGAATGCACCAATTTGAAATCCCAAAGCTTTTGTTTATTTATAGTCTATTCAATGTATTAAAGGGGCAGTAAACACCTTGAGATATTTATATAAGATGTTTAGTTATGCATTACGAAAGAACTTTGCAATACACTTTCATTATTTATTTTTCCCTCTGTTAATGTAATTTAGCTCTTAAATTGAGCAATTACTGATTAACAGAAATTAAACTGTACCATGCTGACATCTCAAGGCGAACCCTACTACATATCTGTCCCTGGCTGGCTTTAACTGATTACAACTGCAAAAAAATGTAATCTATACTAACTTTATGACTGAGGCTAGCCTTGTTGTCTCAGGAATAAAGCCCAGAATGGCTCCTCCAAATAAGGCAAATGGTGGGTGGAGTTTGACTTTGATAACTAATAGCAGTTAAAGGGATGTTAAAGGGACAGTCTACACCAAAATTAGTATTGTTTAAAAAGATAGATAACACTTTTTTCTACCCACTCCCCATATTTGCACAACCAACATTGTCATATAAATATACTTTATAACATTTAAACCTCTAAATTTCTGTCTTATCACATGCTTTTTTATTAGCTTTTCACAACAAGAGACTGCTAATTCACATGTGCCATATAGATAACATTGTGCTCACTCATGTGGAGTTGTGCAGGACACAGCACTAATTGGCTAAAATGCAAGTCAATAGATAATCAATAAATAGCCATGTGATAAAGGGGCTGTCAGAAGAAGCTTAGATACAAGGTAATCACAGAGCTAAAAAGTAAATTTATATAACCATGTTGGCTGTGCAAAACTGGAGAACGGGTAATAAAGGGATTATCTAACTTTTGAAACAATACATTTTTTTTGGGAGTAGATCGTCCCTTAGTGACAAGACCATTTTTAAATTTTCTTACCCTTAAGGACCAGGGCTATTTTTACATTTTTGCGGTGTTTGTGTTTAGCTGTAATTTTCCTCTTATTCATTTACTGTACCCACACATATTATATACCGTTTTTCTTGCCATTAAATTGACTTTCTAAAGATACCATTATTTTCATCATATCATATAATTCAATTGGTGAATTCAGACCTGGAAAAATTAAAAGAGTAAGTAAAACACCGGTCAAAAATATGTAAACCTAATTTACCTAGGGACCAGCGTGCTGCCATTGAGGATTTAAAATCTAAAGAGGTCACCATACGGAGAGCCGATAAGGGAGGTGCCACTGTATTGTTAAAAAAAGATTTTTATATAACAGAAATAGAGGGTCAGCTCAGGGACAATACCACTTACAGAAGGTTGAATAGCAATCCAATATTTAATATTCAGAAAGAAATTAAGTTTATTATAGATAGAGCAATGTCAAGAAATATTATTAAATCTTTGTGTACCTATTTATTTATAGAATGGCCACAAACTCCTATATTTTATACAGTACCCAAGGTACATAAAAACTTAGAGAGACCTCCAGGCCGTCCTATTGTGGCTGGAGTTAATTCTGTATTTACCAACATTGCCACATATTTAGATAAGTTACTTCAGCCTGAAGTGTTAAAGTTAACCTCTTATATCAGGGACACCAATGATTTCTTGGATAAACTTAAAAATCTATCTGTACAGAATACTAAGTATATATTGTTCACCTTAGATGTGGGTAGTTTGTACACTGTTATAAATCATGAAAGTGGAATTGAATCAAGCATGTGTACCCTTAAAAACACTGGTTTATATACAATGCCTCAATTACAATTTATAGAGGAATTGCTAAGAATTGTGTTGTATCACAATTATTTTCTTTTTGCTGATCAATGGTATGAACAGGTAAGAGGGACAGCAATGGGTTCCAATGTTGCCCCATCATATGCCAACCTCTTTATGGGACAAATAGAAGAAAGATTTGTTTATGAGAATTTACTTTTTAAACTCTATGGAGCAGCCTGGTGGCGCTTCATAGATGATGTGTTTGGCGTGTGGTGGGGCGACATTGGAACCCTCCTCGCCTTTTTTGAACAACTTAATAATGCTGTTAATGGTGTCAAATTCACTGTGTCTTTCAGTGAGGAGTATAGTTTTTCTTGACACAGTAATTTATAGAAATACTTATGGTCTATTAAATGTGGATATACACAAAAAGCCTACTGACAGAAACACATTGTTGGCCTTTGATAGTTATCATCCAGACCAATTAAAAAATTCCCTCCCACGTAGCCAAATGCTGAGGGTTAAGAGAATTGTGACAGATAGAGCAGTGTCAGAACAGAGATTAGATGAAATGGCTGCCAGGTTCAAAGAAAGAGGTTATCCGGATCCTTTAATTAATAAAGAAAGATGATTCTGGAAGAGAGACTAGTTATTGCTGGGAAAGAAAAGAAACCACAACGCATGGTCTGTGTCACTCAATTTAACCCCTACAGTAAAGATATCTCTAAGATTATTTATAAACATTGGAACATTCTTAGAGCCTGTAACCCTGATATTGTTGCTTTTAGGGATCCCCCAATGATGGCCTACAAAAGGGTGCCTAATCTGAAAGATAGATTAGTGAGGAGTGATGTGGGTTCAAGGAAAATATTGAGCCAAACATATATAACAGCTAAAAAAAAAACGGCACATATCCTTGCTTAGGATGTGCAAGTTGCAATGCATTGATCAAAGGCGAGTATTTTTTACACCCTCTCACAGGAAAAATAAAATAAAATCAGGGAATTCTACACGTGTGACTCATCCTATGTCATTTACCTGATAAAATGTCCGTGTTCAAAAATCTACCTAGGTGAAACGACCAGAAAGGTAAGAGATAGGATGAGTCAACACAAGTCTAATATCAGATGTGGAGATATAAATGCCCCTGTATCCAGTCACTTTTTAGAGGCTGGGCACAGTATCAGCCAACTAAGATGGCAAATCATTGACAGTGTAGGCAGGTTATGTAGAGGAGGTAATAGGGAACAATTGCTAAAACAAAAGGAATCCTTTTGGATCCATAAATTAAATGCAATGATCCCTATGGGTCTGAATAGGGAACTTGATTTTGCAGTGTTTATGTAAGGTTAAACTAATATTATAAAAGATTTAAAGGCATCTTCTCTGTCTGAGTATTGTTTTTAATTGGATCAGCAGGTTTAAATATAACATTAAATTTTTTTTTTAAATTAGGTAGTTTGTTAAAATAAAATTAAATGTATTATTGAGTCATTTTCACTAGATGGCGTTATGTTTACATATGGTGATAAGTATGTGAAGGGTTAAGGTTTTCCCCTATAAAAGCTCTGTATACACCTAACTCCCGAAACGTCGCATTTGTTTGTACCTCAATAAATTTCTTCATTTTTTCTATGAACTTTTGGTGCTGTGGAACTTTTCTATATTGATATAATTCACTATAATTTTTTTTATAAAATACGATGAAAAAATACCCCACTTTTCTAATTTTGACCCCAAAAATCTGTTACACATCTACAACCACCAAAAAACACCCATGCTAAATAGTTTCTAAATTTTGTCCTGAGAAATAACCAATGCTTGCATGTTGTTTGCTTTTTTGTTATTAAGTTATATTACAATAAGTACAAGTAGCACTTTGCTTTTTCCAAACCATTTTTTTTTTCAAAATTAGCAATATCTGTCAGGAATCCCTGAATAACCCTTCACATATATATGTCTTTTTTTTTAGTAGACAACCCAAAGTATTGTTCTAGGCCCATTTTGGTATATTTCATGCCACCATTTCACCGCCAAATGAGATCAAATAAAAAAAAATTGTTCACTTTTTCACAAACTTTAGCTTTCTCACTGAAATTATTTGCAAACAGCTTGTGCAATTATGGCACAAATGGTTGTAAATAATTCTCTGTGATCCACTTTGTTCAGAAATAGCAGACATATATGGAATTAGCATTACTTTTTGGTAATTAGAAGGCCGCTAAATGCTGCTGCGCACCACACTTGTATTATGCCCAGCAATGAAGGGGTTAATTAGGTAGCTTGTAGGGTTAATTTTAGCTTTAGTGTAGAGCTCAGCCTCCCACCCGATTCATCCCATCCCCTGAACCCTCCCTGACCCCCTTTAAACAGCTCTCTTCCCTCCCTCACCTCACAATTGTCACCGCCATCTTAAGTACTGGCAGAAAGTCTGCCAGTACTAACATAAAAGGGTTTTTATTTATTTTTTAAATATATATATATTATCTGCACTGTAGGTTCTGCCTAACCCCCAACTTCCACAATCCCCCCCTAACAGCTCTCCTAACCTCCCCCCTCTTCCTATTTGTGGCCAGCTGCCAGTACCAACTTTGTACTAAAATTGTGCTGTCTTATTTTTATTTTTTTAATAAATCCATATTTTCCGTAGTGTAGTTGCCCCCCTCAATACCCTCCAAGGATGTGCAGTTTTTGTAGGACGTACCCTGCACGTCCTTGGTCATTAAGGGGTTAATGTGTTTTAAAAACATTTCAATCTGGCTGATATTTTATTCTATAGCAACACAACAGAAATGTCTTGTAATTACATACACCCTGTATGTTGTTGATCTTTCTAAGGTTTGCTTTTTTTAATAGAGCGGTCTCACCACCAGAACGCGCTACTTTAGGAAGCCAGCAGGAGGGAGGGAGGGTCTAATAATGCAGTCTTGCCGTGCTATTATGAGCAGACAATCTCTTAATGACCAGCGGCGTACAATGTACATTGCAGTTGTTAATGGTTAATATGTTTTAGTCATATCAATGTGGATCATTTCATCTTGTAATTTACTGCAAATATGCTGATAGTTAGCTATATGATTTTTTCACATTTCTGTCATAAAATACTTTTAAATTTGTAACCCCTTAATCCAAATGGATGTATATATACATCATGCAGTACTTTGTCTATCATAACGCATGCCATATTTATACATCTGAGCTGGAGAAGGCTCCAGCAGTCTCAACTGTAAAGTTACAGCTGAGAACGGAAGTTCCTGAGCCCAGGAATTTGCCTGCATATGGAAATGGAGCATGATTGGTGCTCTGGTTCCATATGAAGGCAGATGCCAGATCTTTACAGACATTGAGGGATTGGGAGGGGTTGGGAGCTACACTACAGAAAAAAATGTGTAGTGAGGGAGTAGGGAGAAATAGCTAATGATCGCTTGAGTGGGTTGTGGGGGGGCATTCTATTACAGTAAAATTAAATTACAAAAATAAAGAGTAAAAAAAAAAGTATGTATAGGTATGGCCGCAATTAGTGGGAGGGTTAGAGAGCTATTTGGGGAGATCAGGGTTGTGGCTAGGTTAAAGAGGATCAGTACACTGCAGAATAAAACAAATATATATATAATAAAAAAATAAAAATAAACTGCATAGTGGCAGACTGTCTGCCAGTACCTAAGATGGTGGTGACCAGTGGGGGGGGGTGATTAAGGGAAGAGAGCTGTCTCAGAGGGATAAGGTAGATATAAGGGGGAGGGTGATGTCAGGTGGGAGGGTAATCTCTACACTGCAGCTAAAATTAACCATAAAAGCTACCTTATTAACCCCTTCACTGCTGAGAATAATAGAAGAATGGTGCACAGCTGCAATTAGCAGCATTCTAATTAGCAAAAACCAATCGCAATTCCATGTTTTTTTTCTGAGTTTCTGAACAAAGGAAATCCCAAGGAAGCTTTTACAATAATTTATGTCATGTTTGCACAAGAACTATGTAAATTATTTAATGTAAAGGTAAAGTTAGGTACATTTGAAAACACCTATAGTTTGCTATTAACCACTGAAATGCAGTCGCTAACTTTTTATAAACTTTGCAAAACGTATTTTGATGATAAATAAATTATTTTATCCCTACCGTTTCTTTTAAAACTCCTCCCGGCTTCTACTTCCGCTTTTCTTTGTCTCATCGTAGAGACCCAACCTACCTGCTATCGACGTCAGCATTTTGCGCGTTCACAGATAAAAAAATATATGCGCACTCGCAACTTTCGTAAGATGCATTGTACTCATGAACGAGCTCCTATGACGTAGGATATGCTGTGTTCACCACCATGTGGAGGACACAGGTTTAGAGAAGTGTCAATCATTTTTATAGAAAAGTCGGGCGGCCGAGGAATCGTTGCTGTATGAAGTTTTAAAAATAAGAATTGTGGGTATAGATAGAGATATATTGAAAATGATGAATGAAACTTATGCTAATTTTTGGGATGATATTTAAGAAATAGTTAACGAGTGCACACAAGTTTACCTTGCCTTTAATTGAGAACTCCAAAGTTTGTGATAACATTAACTTTTTTTTTATATAAATTCACATTTGGAGGTGAAATGGTGACAAGAAATATACCCATAAGAGCCTAGATCAATACCTTGGGTTGTTTACTTATACATATAGGTAAATCAACAGAAAACCAATCAAGAAAAATAAGTCTTTATTTCCTTTTAAATGGAATGGTAACAAAAATGCTAAACATTCTCTGGTATTTTGGGCAAGTTCTTCTCAATCTGAGAAGTTTTCTGGGAACCTTTGTGGTACATGGGCAGCAGATAAACAGAAAAAAGTGAGCGTGTAAAGCCCGCCTCTTCTCTTACTAGATAAATCACAAGTGAGAAGGGCATGTGAATCACCCCAAGCTCACCCATTTGGTGTGATTTCTCTCTGCCACTTCAGAAGTGGCAAAGAGTGCAAACCTGCTCTGCAAGGGAACCCTAAATATGTGCATATACAAAGGCTAAATTATTATTATTATACTTAATTTATGAAGCGCCAACATATTCAGCAGCACTGTCCATGGGTACAATTCATTTAAATAAAACAATTATATAAAACTTGTAAGAGACAGGACAACATTTACAAACACATACATCAGGAATTGAGGGCCCTATTCCCGTGGTAACTTGCAATCTAGAAGGGTAAGAGGTTGAGAAAAAGGAGGAGAGGACTGGAAGATTGAGAAAGATGTTAATGCAGAGTTAGATGAGGGAAGTGGAATTTATTTATTATTGAGTTAGTTGGTAGGCTTATCTGAACAAAAAAGTCTTCAGGGAGCATTTAAAGGGACACTCAATCAAAATTAAACTTTCATTATTCAGATAGAGCATGCCATTTTAAACAACTTTCCAATTTACTTCCATTAACTAAATGTGCACAGTCTTTTTATATTTAAACTTTTTGAGTCACCAGCTCCTACTGAGCATGAGCAAGAAGAAGTGTGTATGCATTTGTGAATGGCTAATGGCTGTCACATGGTACAGGGGGAGTGGAAAAAGTCATAACTTTAAAATTGTCAGAAAAAAACTACTTCTCATTTGAAGTTCAGACTAAGTGCAATTACATTGTCTTGTTATCTTGCAGTTGTTGATTATGCAAACCTACTATGCTGACTGGTCCTTTAAAGGAAAAAAATTTAGGGCAAAGTCTGACAGCACGCGGGAGAGAGTTCCAGAGGGTAGGTGCTGCATAAAAGAAATCCTGCAGTCTAGCATGGGAAGAGGTGATAGTTGAAGATGCAAGGAGCAGGTCATTGTTGTATCTTAGTGGGTGGGCTGGAGTATACTTGTTTATTAGGGAGGATAGGAAGTGGGAAGCAGCATTGGTGAGAGCTTTGTATGTAAGGGTGAGAATTTTGAATTTAATTCTGCTGTGAATGGGGAGCCAATGAAGGGGATCACAGACAGGTGCAGCAGATACAGAGTGATGGGAAAGGTGGATTAGCCTGGCAGAGGCATTTAAGATGGATTGAAGGGGTAGAGGTGGAAAAGAGGAAGGCCAGTAAGTAGGTTATTGCAGTAGTCAAGCTGGGAAATAACAACAAAGTGTATTATTTGCTTTGTGGTGTTAGCACTCAAAAAAGGGTGAATCTTGGAAATATTGTGTATGTAGTTGCGGCAGGATGTAGAAAGTGATTGGATGTGGGGGACAAAGGATAGATTTGAGTCAAGTGTAACTCTGAGGCAGCAGACTTGGGGCGATGGGGAAATGGTGATGCTGTTGACAGGGATAGAGAAGTCAGGAGTCGGAGTAGAGCTTGAGGGGGGGGATTAGAAGGAGCTCAGTGGGGAGAGGTCATCCAGGAAAAGATACCAGATAAGCAGTCACTGACATGAGAAAGGACAGAGGGAGAGAGAGCAGGGGTGGAGAGCTAGATCTGGGTGTGATCAGCATAGAGGTGATATTTAAAGCCATAACTGTTGATAAGTTTACCCAGTGAAGATGTATAAATGGAGAAGAGTAGAGGATCCAGAACAGAGGTGCACCAACAGAAAGAGGCATTGGAGAGGAGGAGTCGCCGGCAAATGACACAGAGAAAGACCTGTCAGAAAGATAGGAGTGAATCCAAGAAAGAGCAGTGTCACAGATGCCAAAAGAGCTAAGGGTCTATAGGAGGAGTGGTGGTCAACTGTGTCGAAAGGCAGCTGAAAGGTCAAGTAAGATGAGTATAGAGTAGTGGCCAATACTTTTAGCAGAGAAAAGATTGTTAGTAACCTTGGTAAGTGCAGTCTCAGTTGAGTGTTTGGGGCGGAATCCAGATTGCAGGGGGTCAAGCAAGGAGTTGGTGGACAGGAAGTGGGTTAGGCGATTGTAAGCTAGTTTTTCAAGGAGTTTTGATGTTAGTTGAAGCAGTGATATGGGGCAGTAGCTTTCAGGAGAATTAGGGTAGAGGGAGGGTTTTTTGAGTATGGGAGTGACATTTGCTTGTTTGAAAGAAGATGGAAATGAACCGGTAGAGATATATAAGTTGAAGATGTGAGTAAGAGCAGGAGTGAGGGTAGAAGACAGGGAGGGTATTAGGTGGGAAAGGATAGGGTCAAGTGGGCAGGTAGTGAGGCATGAGGAAGATAGTAATGAAGAAACTTAATTCTCAGTGGCTGGATGGAAGATTTAGAGGGTGGCAGAGGGAGTAACTGGGCCTGTTGTTGGAATATTGCAGGTTGGTGATGGGATATTGCTTCGGATAGTACATGTTTTGTTTAAAAAGTAGTCTGCCAGGTCTTGAGCACTAAAGACAGATGGGGGTGGTGGAGAGAGTTAAAAGACACATTCTGTACCTATTTTATATTTTTTTGAGGAAAGAAGGACATGCAATTGCAAATCATTTACATATAAGATGACATAAATATCTCGCACATAGAAAAACTAATCAAATAAATGGATAAAATATTTAAATTGAAATCCAAGATAACATTTTTAAAAACAAATGGTACAATAACATGCAAGTAATTTACTATACAGGGAGTGCAGAATTATTAGGCAAATGAGTATTTTGACCACATCATCCTCTTTATGCATGTTGTCTTACTCCAACCTGTATAGGCTCGAAAGCCTACTACCAATTAAGCATATTAGGTGATGTGCATCTCTGTAATGAGAAGGGGTGTGGTCTAATGACATCAACACCCTATATCAGGTGTGCATAATTATTAGGCAACTTCCTTTCCTTTGGCAAAATGGGTCAAAAGAAGGACTTGACATGCTCAGAAAAGTAAAAAATAGTGAGATATCTTGCAGAGGGATGCAGCACTCTTAAAATTGCAAAGCTTCTGAAGCGTGATCATCGAACAATCAAGCGTTTCATTCAAAATAGTCAACAGGGTCGCAAGAAGCGTGTGGAAAAACCAAGTGCAAAATAACTGCCCATGAACTGAGAAAAGTCAAGCGTGCAGCTGCCAAGATGCCACTTGCCACCAGTTTGGCCATATTTCAGAGCTGCAACATCACTGGAGTGCCCAAAAGCACAAGGTGTGCAATACTCAGAGACATGGCCAAGGTAAGAAAGGCTGAAAGACGACCACCACTGAACAAGACACACAAGCTGAAACATCAAGACTGGGCCAAGAAATATGATTTTTCTAAGGTTTTATGGACTGATGAAATGAGAGTGAGTCTTGATGGGCCAGATGGATGGGCCCATGGCTGGATTGGTAAAGGACAGAGAGCTCCAGTCCGACTCAGACGCCAGCAAGGTGGAGGTGGAGTACTGGTTTGGGCTGGTATCATCAAAGATGAGCTTGTGGGGCCTTTTCGGGTTGAGGATGGAGTCAAGCTCAACTCCCAGTCCTACTGCCAGTTTCTGGAAGACACCTTCTTCAAGCAGTGGTACAGGAAGAAGTCTGCATCCTTCAAGAAAAACATGATTTTCATGCAGGACAATGCTCCATCACACGCGTCCAAGTACTCCACAGCGTGGCTGGCAAGAAAGGGTATAAAAGAAGAAAATCTAATGACATGGCCTCCTTGTTCACCTGATCTGAACCCCATTGAGAACCTGGGGTCCATCATCAAATGTGAGATTTACAAGGAGGGAAAACAGTACACCTCTCTGAACAGTGTCTGGGAGGCTGTGGTTGCTGCTGCACGCAATGTTGATGGTGAACAGATCAAAACACTGACAGAATCCATGGATGGCAGGCTTTTGAGTGTCCTTGCAAAGAAAGGTGGCTATATTGGTCACTGATTTGTTGTTGTTTTGTTTTTGAATGTCAGAAATGTATATTTGTGAATGTTGAGATGTTATATTGGTTTCACTGGTAAAAATAAATAATTGAAATGGGTATATATTTGTTTTTTGTTAAGTTGCCTAATAATTATGCACAGTAATAGACACCTGCACACACAGTTATCCTCCTAAAATAGCTATAACTAAAAACAAACTAAAAACTACTTCCAAAACTATTCAGCTTTGAATTTAATGAGTTTTTTGGGTTCATTGAGAACATGGTTGTTGTTCAATAATAAAATTAATCCTCAAAAATACAACTTGCCTAATAATTCTGCACTCCCTGTAATTCTTCCCTGGTTTTATCTTAATCTAGAAAATATTTTTTTGTTTTTGTTTTTTACTATCTACCAAGAGAGTCAAAAATGTAAATGCGATACTAAAGAATTGATTTTTATTCTTTATACAGAAACAACCTGTACAGAGATTGTTTAGAGCAGATTGGGGACTTATCTTTGGTTCTGCTGTAAGCAGTTATGCACTGAATTGAAAAAGAAATACAGTAAATGTTTGAAAGCACTTAAAATTGTTACTTAAAATTGTTACTTTATTAATGACTAATCCTAAAGCCCGTACACACGGGCCATTTTTTGCAGTACATCGGTCTCACCCCTTGCTCTCTCTCCCTCCCCCTCTCTTTTGCTCTCTCTCTCCCCCTCTCTTTTGCTCCCTCTCCCCCTCTCTTTTGCGCTCTCTCTCTCACCCCACTCTCTTTTGCTCTCTCTCTCCCCACTCTCTTTTGCTCTCTCTCTCCCCCTCTCGTTTGCTCTCTCTCCCCTCTCTTTTGCTCTCTCTCTCTCCCCCCTCTCTTTTGTGCTCTCTGTCTCCTCCCCTCTCTTTTGTGCTCTCTCTACCCCCTCTCTTTTTTGCTCTCTCTCTCTCCTCCCTCTCTTTTGCGCTGTCTCTCTCCCCCTCTCTTTTGCACTCTCTCTCTCCCCCTCTCTTTTGCTCTGTCTTTCTCCCCTCTCTTTTGCTCTCTCTCTCCATCCCTCTCTCCCCCCTCTTTTGCTCTCTCCCCCCTCTTTCCCCCCTCTCTCTCCCTCTCTTCTTTTGCTCTCTCTCTTCCCCTCTCTTTTGCTCTCTCTTTTCCCCCTCTTATTTTCTCTCCACCCTCTCTTTTGCTCACTCTCTCCCCCCTCTCTTCCCTCTATTTTGCTCTTTCCCCTCTATTTTGCTCGCTCTCCCTCTTTTTTGCTTTTCCCCCTCTCTTTTTTTCTCTCTTACCCTCTCTTTAGCTCTTTCCTATCTCTTTTGCTCTCTCCCATTCTCTCCTTCCCCTCTCTCTCTCGCGTGCGTTTGACCGCAACCTCATCCCAACCCCTGCCACCTCTGCCACGCCAGCCCTGCCACACCCGGTCATGCCCCGTCACATCTGGCCATGCCCGCTCACACCCCAGCCCGACCATGCCCACTTCCGCCCACCGTCACCGTGCCGCAGCAGATCAGGTAGACTCTAAGGCCAGGTGTGTTTGTCCTTGTGCTGTCTCTACTGTGCATGACAGTTTCGGACAAACACACTTGGCCTTTTATATTATAGGATTTGCAAAACTCTGCACAAAATATCTACGTAAAAAAACTGGTGACCAATTACAGCTTGCTGTTACTTGGTTTTGCCAGATCTCTAAGTAATCACTCTGTAGTATGTAGCTTGATCAAGCAATAGCAGTATTCTAAGGTTACAACATTTATTCCCAGCCTCTCTAGGCATCAGTTTGTATAACAAAAACAAAATATTTTATAGGGACAATAAGCAAAATAAATGATGAATGTACAATGTTATGCTGTTTCATTTTCTTTAATAAATAAATAAATAAATAAATAAATAAATTAATTAATTAATTAATTAATTATGGGGAATTGCATTTTGAGTTAACCTCTTAGGGACCAGACCACTTTTCCATTTGTTGACCGTTTGGGACCAGGGCTATTTTTACATATCTGCTGTGTTTGTGTTTAGCTGTAATTTTCCTCTTACTCATTTACTGTACCCACACATATTATATACCGTTTTTTTCAACCAGTAATTGGACTTTCTAAAGATATCATTATTTTCATCATGTCTTATAATTTACTATATTTTTTTTTATAAAATATGATTTAAAAATGGAAAAAACACATTTTTTCTAACTTTGACCCAAAAATCTGTTACACATCTACAACTTCCATAAAACACCCATGCTAAATAATTTCTAAATTTTTGTCCTCAGTTTAAAAATACTCAATGTTTACACATTCTTTGCTTTTTTGTAAGTTATAGGGCAATACGTACAAGTAGCACTTTGCTATTTCCAAACCATTTTTTTTTTTCAAAATTAGCAATATTTACATTAACAAAATAGCAATTTAAGAATACATTTACTGAGAACCTTAAGGGTTACTGCCAAATAACACCACAATATGTGTTCAGCAACATTTCCTGAGTACAGTGATACCACACATGTATAGGTGTGTCGGGTTCTCTGGGGGCTAAAAGGCCTTATTTTTAGGGTGTGCATTCCAGTTTTCCAACTTGGAATTTTCACATCTGTCATCATGCACCCATGTCCTATTTGGGACATTTCTCAAGTTGACCAATGTAATTTACCCCATCAAACCATATATTTTTAAAAAGTAGACATCCTAGGGTATTTGAAATGCTGGTATTACACTTTCCATGCACGAATTCAACCGCCAGCCTTTGTCATTTTTTGTGCTATTTTTCACACATGTAATTTAGGCATGGATTCTTGGTTCCTTTTATCTGTTACTGCCAAAAAACACCTCCATATGTGTTCAACTACATCTCCTGAGTACAATCATACCACCCATGAATAGGTTTGTTGAGTTTTCAGGGGGCTAAAATACCTTGTATTTAGGGGGCGCATTCCAGTTTGCCAACTTGGAATTTTCACATCTGTCATCATGCACCCATGTCCTATTTGGGACATTGCTGAAACTAGCCAATGTAATTTACCCCCAACAAACCATATATTTTTGAAAAGTAGACACCCTAGGGTATTTGAAATGCTGGTATTTTAACACTTTCCATGCACTAATTTAACCACCAGTCTTTGTCAATCTATAAGGTAGTCTTTTTTGTGTTATTTTTTCACACACATTGTAATTTATGCATGGATTCTCAGTTCCTGTTATATGTTACTGACAAAAAAAAACCTTAATATGTATTCAACAACATCTCCTGAGTACAGTGATACCACCCATAAATATTTTGTCGGGTTCTCAGGGGGCTAAAAGGCCTTATTTTAAGAGGACGCATTCCAGTTTTCCAACTTGGAATTTTTACATGTCATAATGCACCATGTCCTATTTGGGGCATTTCTGAATCTGGCCAATATAATTTACCCCCTTCAAACCATATATTTTTGAAAAGTAGACACTCTAGGGTATTTGAAATGCTGGTATTTTAACACTTTCCATGCACTCATTCAACCACCAGTTTTTTTTTTCAAAATATTGGGCAGCCATTATTTTGTGTTATTTTTCACACACATTGTACTTTAGGCATGGATTCTCAGCTCCTGTTATGTGTTCAGCAACATCTCCTGAGTACAGTGATACCACCTATGCATAGGTTTGTTGGCTTGTTTGGCAGGTGCCATGCCAAACTTTTGACATGTTAGTGATTTCTTTTCACATTTTACATATCTTCTTTGCCTATCATCTTTTTGGGGGCCTTTTTACATACCCCAATTTATTTGCTTGCCATGAATGTGCATATATTTGAAAAGTTGACACCCCAATGTATTGTATGTGTTTTGATGCCTTTGTTGCAACTGTTTTAATAAACAAAAAAATTGAGAATGTGTATAGTGGTATTTTTTCAATTTTCATTTTTACACACACATTGCTATTTGACTATGATTTAGGAGAGCTTGTTTTAAGTTATTGCTAGAAAACACTCCAGGTTGTTTTCTGCAAGACCTCCAGAGTACACCCATGCCCCCATGCATAGGTTTTCCAGGATTCTGAGAAGGTAAGTTACAATTGTATGACTTGTAATTTGAGTTAAAAGTGAGAGTATTTCTTCTGCTAGGCCTATCTTTAGTTTGGAGCCTATTACATACCCCAGTTTTTTTTATTGCTATAAAAGTGTATGTATTTGAAACGTTGACACCCCAAAGTATTGTATATGGAGTGCTTAGGTTTTCCTGGATTTTGGGAAGGTTCAGTTACAATTGTATAACTTGTAATTTGAAAGTGAGAGTATTTCTTCTGATAGGCCAACTCAGCTCTCTCCGATCACCGCCCATGGAACAGGTGCATCTTGGTACAAAATCCCTGAAATTATCTGGATCTGAAACTGTAAAAAAATCTGTTTCATTCCAGGGTGGGTTGTGGGTTGCAATCTGCATTAAGTAAATTGCAACCTTTTTGTACCAGGCTGTTGTCTTCCGCATAATTAGGTAGTGCTGCAGCAGCTGATCTGCCAGATCTACCCCACTCATATGCTGGTTATAAGCCTTGATGCACGCAGGCTTCCTTATGCTCTCAGCTCTGCCACGTACAGAGACATTAACAGTCCTCTCATTGTAGATGGTGGTAAGAAGGTACACATCTTTTTTGTCTCTGTACTTAACTGCCAACAGATCCTTTTGGTGTAGAGTTGAGGTCTCCCCCTTTGTAGCCGGGTGCATGCAAGTTGTCCTGATAAACCTGCATGGTTCTTTTTAATTTACCACAAGCTACTGTATCAAAGCAATACAGTAACTTAAACAAAAGGACACTTGTATAAAAATGATCTAAATACAAGTGGTACCCTTTGTTCATTAGGGGTAATATCAGGTCCCAGACAATCTTGCCAGTGGTTCCCATATGTTCTGGGCAACCTGGAGGGTCAAGGTGGCTATCCTTTGTCTCATACACCCGGAAGGCCAGAATATACCCAGTCTCACTTAATTATTTTAAACTAGCTAAATGGCTCTGAAAAGAGCCTTTGGGTCTCACAAAAAAATGACTAAAAAATGAACCCCTAAAAAAATGCACAGAGCAAAAAAGTGTTTTTGGGCAAGAGCCAGTGATTTATAGTGATCACTGGCAAGCTAGGGGTTAATGGCTCTGAATGAGGCCTTTGGGTCTCACATTTTTTTACAAAAATGAATTTAAACCCCTAAAAAAATGCACAGAGTGAAAAATTGCTTTTCTGCAAAAGCCAGTGATTTGTAGTGATCACAGGCAATCTAGGGGTTAATTGCTCTGAAAATTACATTTGGTTCTCAGAATTTTTAAACTAATGTAACTACAAAAATGCAAGTGAGGAGAGGGAGGGAAATCCACACTAATATTGAAATGATCAGACAAATGGGATTTTTTATTATTATAAATGTAATTATAGTGGCAAGCTCAGATTGGATGACCCCAGCCTGCCCCTATGCTGAGGCAGGCTAGGGCTCTGTTTGACTGCTGGGCTCGACGTGGAGTGAAAACGAAAGTGATCGCTCCATGGGAGCGATCAAAATGGAGCCTGGCATTCAGGAACAGTATTGCAGGATGCCTCAACATTGAGGCATTGCTGCAATACTGTTTGAGTGGCTGGAAGCGATCTCGATCGCTTCCAGAGCTCAGATTACCCGAGGACATGTCAGGCATGTCCTTGATCCTTAAAGGGCCACTAAACCCAAAATCTTTCTTTCATGATTCAGATAGAGAATATAAATTTAAACAACATTACAATTTACTTCCATTATTTATTTTGCTTCAATTTTTAGATATCCTTAGTTGAAGAAAAAGCAATGCACATGGTGAGCCAATCACACGAGGCTTCTATGTGCAGCAACCAATCAGCAGCTACTGAACATATCTAGATATGCGTTTCAGCAAAGAATATCAAGAGAATAAAACAAATTGGATAATATAAGTAAATTAGAAAGATGTTTAAAATTGCATTCTCTTTCTAAATCATAAAAGAAAAAATGTGGGTGTCATGTCCCTTTAACTGTATTTTTTTGTAGGAGGTCCCTGACACATCCTCGGTCGCCAAGGGGTTAATGTAATTTAATTCTGAAGCAAATATATTATCTTATTGTGCTGTGTCCACTCTCTCAGCATAATAAAGCTGACTTTGCCTTCTAATTAACTTTAAATTGTGGTGAATCTTACAGAGCGAACAGTTTCACAGAACAATATTGTAAGTACAAACAGCTTTAAACTGAATACTTAATGTAAGAAACATGAACAAATAAGTAGCCTTTCTCAAAGCTGTTAAAGAGGGAAGGTAGTGCTTCCAGAGAAGTATGCATAATCAATTTTATGTTTATTTCTATGTTGCAAACTATTAACACATTAATGTAGACAGGTAGTTTACTGTTTTGGAATCTCTTGTAGTTTTGGAGTGTCTTGGGTTCCACATATGGGAATTCTAGGGACTTCCAGGACATGTTGTATTTCCATTGCATAGAAGCTTATTTCACAAAGCACCATATATTTTGGATTAACTGAATGGAGATAAACCTCTGTAAACCCAACTTCATGACTGCTAATTAACATCTCACTATCCTGGAAAGAAATCATTCAGCTAACAAGCACATTGAATGACTGAAAGCTGCCAGATGCAAAAAAGTGCATGCATTTCTAAATCTGTGTCTGTCCTACATTTGGTTAAGACAGTGGTGTCATGTCATCTTTGAGTAGCTTACCAAGAAGACTTGGGTGGGTAAAGAGATACATTTCCACTAACTTGACATTTCTGGGCTAACTATAATAAAAGGATAGTCACATATCATTCTAATCTTTTGAACTGAACCAACCCTAAAATTTCAACTCAATTTTCTTTATAAAAAAAATCACACAATCTGGGTCCTAGATACTCCACTCACAGTCACTGGCTAAAGAACATTAACTATCTCAGACCCACTTCTTTCTGCCACACTGGCCCAGTAGTAAGAGCCCCTCACTCTTCTTACTGCCTCAACCATTCTTACAGACAGAGCCCCTCTGATTGTTCTGTGATACATAGCCAGATGTTGTTCAAATATAGGATCTGTAATGGAAATGTCTTATGTATTTAACTTTGCCTTTTTTTTACTTTCCTAACTCAATTGATGATATATATTTATGTCACCATTTTCTAATGATTTAACAATTAAATGCAATCTTGGGCTACATTATTTGCATTGCGTTTATGTTTATATATGATTGATATCTTAAAGGAACAGTATACACCAATTTTAAAATAACTGCATGTAATAGACACGACTGTAAAGAAGAATATGCATAGATACTGATATAAAAATCTAGTATAAAACCATTTAAAAACTTACTTAGACGCTCCCAGTTTACAATTGTTGATGAGGTAGTCTGAGATACCCACTGAAAGGGGCTGTGTAAACAAAAGAGCTGACACTCCCCACCTCCCCCCTTCCCTGCATATGAGAAGACTGATAACAGGAGCCTATAAACACATGTATATATCTGGCACTGTGGTGCTTGGTTAGGAGTCTGAAAATAAGCACAATATTCTTAAAAAATAAGCTAAACTATACATTTTTATAAAAACACTACCAGATGGGCTATATAAATGTATTATTTACAAAACATTTATGCAAAGAAAAATCTAGTGTACAATGTCCCTTTAAAAGTGTTGTTTGATGCATTTTGTATTATTTTTTATATAAAAGTGAAAACACCATTCAAAAATAAATATAGGTACACAAACAATAGATAGCAGTCCAACATAATTAAATGTATAGCTACATCCTAGATGTGTTTAATTATGAACTGAAGATTCATGAATATGTATTAAAGCACAAACAAAGGGCCTGTATGTGTGAAAATTATGAACTGAACATTCACTTCAATTATTTTTTTAAATGGTGTGAGAAACAGAAAGAATATGCAGTGTAAAAAGATCAAAGTGAGAAAAGGTCAAGTTAGAGAGGACAAGTCTGCATATATAGAAAATTTATGCAAATAACTATTTTAAATTTTTTTTTCTGGTGAATTCAAATACCCCTACTGAGGCCTTACTATGGAAAATGTATTTATGGCAGCAATTTGACAATAATGCTTTAAATAGACGCGCACACTTTCTGAAATTTGGTATTTGTTTGTAAAATGAATGCTGAATATGGCCGCAGGTAGCATTTTTTGTTTAATTTCTGAGCCGTATTTATTCATGTAATATTGCAACACAAATATCTTTGCAAGTCATTCTCTGTTGCGCTATTGTATAAGCTAATGCCAAATTTCAGAAAGTGCATATGTCTATCTTTTAAAAGGACAGTAAAAGTTAAAAACAAAATATGCTATATCCATACTGCATATGTGACATATCACGTTCCAAACTTCCATTCAATAATTATTATAATTAAAAGCAATATATTTAAATCTGAATTTATAATTATGGATTCCTTTTTGTCCCCTCATGTAAGCAGTTTCTTGCAGCTCCTACCGCAACCATTATTGCCGTTCAATCGGTCGCACCATATAGTTATTTCAGAGGTGGGCTCCTCAAACAGCTGGATCTCAAAGCACAGAATTGCGCATGCTGAAGATTCAGAGGAGAATTTTGATCACGTATGAAGCTAGTCTGTCTAGATCAGAAGGAATAGGGCATAAAAGGCCATACACGTAGGCTTTTTCTACACTGGAGAGGCTTATCATGGAAAATATAGAGGCTTTAGGGTATGGCTGGAAAAAATTGATTGACAGGTTTGATTAGTTATTATTATAATACAAATAAACCATTTGTTTAGTTTTTAAAGTATATATATATATATTATTATTATTATTTTATATATATATATATATATATATATATATATTCAATATGTACTTTACATTTGTTTAATACCTTTATATGTCACAATTTAAGTAAAAGTTTACTGGCACTATAACAATGTTACACATGCTACCATTTAATGTGCAAACGTGTGTAACATTGTTAAGCTATTGTTGCAACTCTGCTTATCTGCTGCCATATAGTGATTCAGGCACTTGCATGATCCTGATCCTATCTAGTTATGCTCTTTAGCCAAATGGAAAGTTTATTCAAACTGTATATTTTATATGAGTCATGAAACATTCAGAGTTTCAAGTCCCTTTAACGCAGTGTAAGACATTTAAAAAAAACTGGTGAAATGGGTTTTCTTGTGGATTGCAATACTTTTGAATCTGAAAATTGCTTACTGCACTACCAAAATCCTTTCAAAGACTTCTACTAACTGATTGGAAAGAGGAGCAATGATTCAGTTTGACAATACCGCCTTTGGCCCTAAGATAAGATCAAAAAATAAATTGTCGCTCTTGTACCATGAAATTAACATTTCAATATAATGGCAAGAAAGAATAAACTTTTTAAAATTCAAGTAAGCTAACAACCACTTTGAAGTAGAAATTGAGAAAAAAATATGTGACTCAATCAATAGTGGAAGAGATTTCCAAAATATAATTTACACGTTCATTTTAATGTTTTATGTGCAATAAACATAAAATAAATGTATGTTGAATAAGAAAACAATAGTTTGTTTTCAGGGAGTTTAAATTGTTATACATTAAAAGAGTTTAACATTTTATGCAAACTCTACTACAAACAAAGAGTAAGGATTTTGATTATTACGTTGTAAATAGTTATTTGAATACTTAGTAATTGATTGATATATATATATATATACACAATATACTGAAACAGAAAATAATTAAACCTACACAATTTTTCAACTGATATAAACATGCAAGTTATATACTGTATATGTATATATATATATATATATATATATATATATATATATATATACACATTTGCATGTCAGGAACAACAACAGCTCATCAGCTAGTTCTATGGTGATTTACCACCCAGAGGCAGCCTCTTTTAGACCAGTGTGCTTTTCACAGAGGAAAACTTTCCTGTAGTATATGTCTGATCCCGTCAAGTAAGGTCAGTCTAGCTCCAAAATACCAGGCATTTCTCCTCTGAACAAGGAACATGACAACCCCAGATGATCATTTCAGCCTCCTATTGGCCTCTTCAGTGAGGTGCAGCCACATTCCTCTAAGCACACTGGACAAGGAGTCCACGTCTGATTTCCCACATTAGAGGAATGTGGCTGCACCTCACTGACGAGGCCCATAGGAGGCAAAAACGATTGTCTGGGGCTGCCATGTTCCTTGTTCAGAGGAGAATTGCCTGGTATATCGAGGCTGGAGGGACCTTACTTGGCAGGATCAGACTGATATACTACAGGAAAGTTTTCCTCTGTGAAAAGCACACTGGTCTAAAGTAGGCTACTCCTGGGTGGTAAATAACCATAAACGTTCGAAAATGACACACTCGCGTCACAGAAGACACAACCTTGTGAGGGACTCAGTGTCGACTAAGACACCGGAAATGACAAAACTGCGTCAACGAACGTAACTTTGCGCCAAAAAAATCTCACACCAAGAATGATGGAATAAACTTTGACATTTAGCGCCCTCGCAAGCCTAATTCTGCCTGCGAATTTAAAGAGAGTCAATTTGAAAAAGACTATACCCCAGGTAAGAAATACATTTTTCCTAAAAAAACATTTCCCAGATATGAAACTGACGGTCTGCAAAAGGAAATATACTGAAAACCTGAATCATGGCAAATAAAAGTACAATACATATATTTAGAACATTTTAAAATACATAAAGTGCCAAACCATATCTGAAAGTGTCTTAAGTAATGAAAACATGCTTACCAAAAGACACCCATCTACATATAGCAGATAGCCAAACCAGTACTGAAACAGTTATCAGTAGAGGTAATGGAATATGAGAGTATATCGTTAATTTGAAAAGGGAGGTAGGAGATGAATCTCTACGACCGATAACAGAGAACCTATGAAATAGATCTCACGTGAGGAAAACCATTGCATTCAATAGGTGATACTCCCTTCACATCCCTCTGACATTCACTGTACTCTGAGAGGAATCAGGCTTCAAAATGCTGAGAAGCGCATATCAATGTATAAATCTTAGCACAAGGAGGCAAAGTTTGTAAAAACTGAATTGTGGGTGTGGAGATGGGTGTATTTATAGGAATTTTGAGGTTTGAGGTTTGGGATACTTTTCCCCTCCTGGTAGGATTGTATATCCCATACGTCACTAGCTCATAGACTCTTGCCAATTACATGAAAGTAATAGGTGTAACAGGATGTTGAATTATTAGTTTTTCCTCTGTTGCCTGTGTTATGATATTATTGTAACATGCATATTTAATAATATCTGTAATCTCTTTCTGAAATTTGTTTGTGGGGTTTTCGGTAAATTTAGTATATATGTTTTTGTCCCTCAATTGTCTCTTGGTATTTGCCACATAGTCTGACCTGTTAAGGACCACTACGTTGCCCACTTGTCTGACGGCCTTATTGTGAAGTTTTCATTGTCAGACAATTCTCTAGGGGCAGATTTTTCCTTAATTGTTAAATTAAATTACATTCTCTTTCCAGCAAAGGACATGTCTAGTCTAGTTTAGCTTTATCCATATCAGTTCTTTACATATTAGGAATTAGACATAAACAAATATGTATGCGTAATGACGGTATGAAATTTTTTCTTGGGACAGCAAATGTCTTAATTTGTTAATATATGAGATTGAGCCATAATAAGATTTGTTAGCGCTATGTGTTTTTTCCTAATCAGTTTCTACATATAACCCTCACAAACATACATTGAATCTAGCGAGAGGCTATGTATATCTTGGCATATTATCATATCTTTAAACTGCTCAATTCTCATTATGCACCCAGGCTATGTTTATGGTAGCAATGCTTTGATTATATATATATATATATATATATATATATATATCATAGCCTGGGTGCATAAATCATCATAAAACATCAATATATGCTGGTTCAGATTAGACAGAAATGGTTAATCATATACAGTTCAGTTGTCAGTAATGAATTATTGAATTTAATCAACAACATTGAAGAAATATATTTGGTTGAATTGTTATAATTATAAAACAAAGAAGAACTAAAGTATTTAATGTAAACTATATTTTTCAAAAAAATATAATCTGCTATGTATATTTGTGACTTAAACATATTTGGATATATAAAGTTGTAAAGCAACATACTGAAACAGAAAATAATTAAACCTACACAATTTTTCAACTGATATAAACATGCAAGTTATATACTGTATATGTATATATATATATATATATATATATATATATATATATATATATATATATATATATATATATATATATATATATACATATATATACATTTGCATGTCAGGAACAACAACAGCTCATCAGCTAGTTCTATGGTGATTTACCACCCAGAGGTAGAGGAAAACTTTCCTGTAGTATATGTCTGATCCCGCCAAGTAAGGTCAGTCCAGCCCCAAAATACCAGGCATTTCTCCTCTGAACAAGGAACATGACAACCCCAGACGATTATTTCAGCCTCCTATTGGCCTCTTCAGTGAGGTGCAGCCACATTCCTCTAAGCACACTGGACAAGGAGTCCACGTCTGATTTCCCACATTAGAGGAATGTGGCTGCACCTCACTGACGATCAGCTGTTCCGATCAGCCAATAGAATGCGAGCTCAATCTGATTGGCTGGTTGGATCAGCCAATCCGATTGAACTTGAATCTGATTGGCTGATTCAATCAGCCAATCAGATTTTTCCTACCTTAATTCCGATTGGCTGATAGAATCCTATCAGCCAATCGTAATTCGAGGGACGCCATCTTGGATGACGTCCCTTAAAGGAACCTTCATTCGGTGTTAGGACGTCGTTAGAAGAGGATGGATCCGCGCCGGCTGCTTCAAGATGGACCCGCTCCACTCCGGATGGAAGAAGATAGAAGATGCCGCCTGGATGAAGACTTCCGACCCTCTGGAGGACCTCTTCTGGCCGGATAGGATGAAGACTTCGGACCTTCTTCTGGACGGATTGGATGGTACCCGGCTGGGTGAAGACAAGGTAGGAAGATCTTCAGGGGCTTAGTGTTAAGTTTTTTAAGGGGGGTTTGGGTGGTTTAGATTAGGGGTATGTGGGTTGTAATGTTGGGGGGGGATACTGTATGTTTTTTTTACAGGCAAAAGAGCTGTTTACTTTGGGGCATGCCCCGCAAATAGCCCTTTAAAGGGCTGGTAAGGCAATAGAGCTGTTAACTTTTTATTTTATATTAGGGTAGGGCATTTTTTTATTTTGGGGGGCTTTGTTATTTTTTTAGGGGGCTTAGAGTAGGTGTAATTAGTTTAAAATACTTGTAATCTTTTTTTTTTCTGTAATTTAGTGGGGTTTTTTTTGTAATTTAGTTGATTTAATTGTAGGTAATTTTAGGTAGTTTAGTTAATTAATTTATTGATAGTGTAGTGTTAGGTTTAATTGTAACTTAGGTTAGGATTTATTTTACAGGTAATTTTGTAATTATTGTAACTAGGTAGCTATTAAATAGTAAATAACTATTTAATAGCTATTGTACCTGGTTAAAATAAATTCAAAGTTACCTGTAAAATAAATATAAATCCTAAAATAGCTACAATGTAATGATTAGTTATATTGTAGCTATATTAGGGTTTATTTTACAGGTAAGTATTTAGCTTTAAATAGGATTAATTTTTTTAATAAGATTTAATTTATTTTGTTAGAATAAAATTATATTTAACTTAGGGGGTGTTAGGATTAGGGTTAGACATAGCTTTAGGGGTTAATACATTTATTAGAGTAGCGGCGAGGTCCGGTCGGCAGATTATGGGTTAATAAGTGTAGGTAAGGTAGCGGCGACGTTGGGGGGGGCAGATGAGGTGTTAATAAATATAATATAGGGGTCGGCGATGTTGTGGGCAGCAGATTAGGGGTACATAGGTATAATGTAGGTTGCAACGGTGTACGGAGCGGCAGATTAGGGGTTAATAATAATATGCAGGGGTCAGCGATAGCGGGGGTGGCAGATTAGGGGTTAATAAGTGTAAGATTAGGGGTGTTTAGACTCGGGGTACATGTTAGGGTGTTAGGTGCAGACTTAGAAACTGTTTCCCCATAGGAAACAATGGGGCTGCGTTAGGAGCTGAAGGCTGCTTTTTTTGCAGGTGTTAGGTTTTTTTCAGCCCAAACTGCCCCATTGTTTCCTATGGGGGAATCGTGCACAAGCACGTTTTTCAAGCTAGCCGCTACCGTAAGCAACGCTGGTATTGAGAGTTGAAGTGGTGGTAAATATGCCTGTATGCTCCCTTTTTGGAGCCGAACGCAGCCCTTCATAGAACTCTCAATACCAGCGTTATTTAAAAGGTGCGGGTGAAAAAAAACACGGTAGCTAACGCACCCCTTCTAACGCAAAACTCTAAATCTAGGCCTTAGTTTATTAAAAGAATTATTAGAAATAATAAGCAATATTTGAATAAAGCAAATCAATAAGCATACATCATTACAATGATTTAATGATTATCAGGTTAAAACTAATTAAAACAATCACTAAATTATTTTACTTGCAGTAGCTTGCATGTATAATAGGGAAACAGAAACATTTGCTATTTAAATTCCCAGCATAGCTGGCAAGAATCAGGTAAACTAATAATCCTGGCAAACCATAAGAAAATGATATTATTACCATATTCCTGATTGACCCAGTGTTATTGTTGACAGATGAGACCGGGTTAACAGGAATTACCAAACAAAAATATTTGTGACTATAAAGGGCAACTCAGAATTGATTAACTCTGCTTATTTAATAATAAAACTGTGAATATAAATGTAAAGAGCATAAATCTTATTAACAAAACTGTTTCATATAGGTTTGTTTCATACTTATCAACATTGTGGGATCCTTCACTGGGGTTCAGTGTAAAAAGACTCTCTTAGGTTACCCCTGGACCCTCTCTTGCCATTATGCTGACTTAGCCTCCCATCTCCTCTGGATAGGGTGAGGTCATCATGCATGCTCAGTGTGGCCCCTTGTGCCGTCTACGTGTGTCCCCCAGTTCCACCTTTTGGGTGAGTGTGTATTCTATGGAAAATGCTTAACTCCACCCGAACTGATAAGGTTAGGATCACATAAATGATTGGCTAACACTAATTACAGATTAAATAACATTTTTGTTAGTAAGCTAAGATTTAGCAATCAGAATATTTTTCCCTCAGAAGATGGCACTCGTCACTAAGCTATAACAGACAAATATGTATTTTGTAAATATATTCTGAAAAACAAGTCAGTATCTCTATTTGACCATTAACCAAGGTTGAACCAAGGTTGAACCCCACTAATGTTTATAGAAAAAGAGACTTACTGGAACCATGTATGACAAACATGGGGATATTTGTGGATATTTATACCAGTAATATAATGATAGGAATCATGCAGTTATAAAAGAAAGGTCCGGGTAACCGAAGAAAGACCTCCAATCACATGGGCCTAGATTTGGAGTTTGGCGTTAGCCGTGAAAACCAGCGTTAGAGGCTCCTAACGCTGGTTTTAGGCTACCTCCGGTATTTGGAGTCACTCAAAATAGGGTCTAACGCTCACTTTTCAGCCGCGACTTTTCCATACCACAGATCCCCTTACGTAAATTGCGTATCCTATCTTTTCAATGGGATCTTTCTAACTCCGGTATTTAGAGTCGTGTCTGAAGTGAGCGTTAGACATCTAACGACAAAACTCCAGCCGCAGGAAAAAAGTCAGTAGTTAAGAGCTTTCTGGGCTAACGCCGGTTTATAAAGCTCTTAACTACTGTGCTCTAAAGTACACTAACACCCATAAACTACCTATGTACCCCTAAACCGAGGTCCCCCCACATCGCCGCCACTCTAATAATTTTTTTAACCCCTAATCTGCCGACCGCCACCTAAGTTATCCTTATGTACCCCTAAACTGCTGCCCCTAACACCGCTGACCCCTATATTATATTTATTAACCCCTAATCTGCCCCCACAACGTCGCCTCCACCTGCCTACACTTATTAACCCCTAATCTGCCGAGCGGACCTGAGCGCTACTATAATAAAGTTATTAACCCCTAATCCGCCTCACTAACCCTATAATAAATAGTATTAACCCCTAATCTGCCCTCCCTAACATCGCCGACACCTAACTTCAATTATTAACCCCTAATCTGCCGACCGGAGCTCACTGCTATTCTAATAAATGTATTAACCCCTAAAGCTAAGTTATAATTACATTGTAGCTATTTTCGGATTAATATTTACTTTACAGGCAACTTTGTATTTTATTTTAACCAGGTACAATAGCTATTAAATAGTTAAGAACTATTTAATAGTTACCTATTTAAAATAATTACAAAATTACCTGTCAAATAAATCCTAACCTAAGTTACAATTAAACCTAACACTATACTATCATTAAAGTAATTAAATAAAATACCTACAATTACCTATAATTAAACCTAACACTATACTATCATTAAATAAATTAAATAAAATACCCACAATAACCTACAATTAAACCTAACACTACACTATCAATACATTAATTAAATACAATACCTACAAATAACTACAATGAAATAAACTAACTAAAGTACAAAAAATAAAAAAGAACTAAGTTACAAAAAAATAAAAAAATATCTACAAACATAAGAAAAATATTACAACAATTTTAAACTAATTACACCTACTCTAAGCCCCCTAATAAAACAACAAAGCCCCCCAAAATAAAAAATGCCCTACCCTATTCTAAATTACTAAAGTTAAAAGCTCTTTTACCTTACCAGCCCTGAACAGGGCCCTTTGCGGGGCATGCCCCAAGAAGTTCAGCTCTTTTGCCTGTAAAAAAAAACATACAATACCCCCCCCCAACATTACAACCCACCACCCACATACCCCTAATCTAACCCAAACCCCCCTTAAATAAACCTAACACTAAGCCCCTGAAGATCTTCCTACCTTGTCTTCACCATACCAGGTTCACCGATCGGTCCTGAAGAGCTCCTGATGTCCTGATCCAAGCCCAAGCGGGGGGCTGAAGATGTCCATGATCCGGTAGAAGTCTTCATCCAAGCGGGGCAGAAGAGGTGTTCCATCCGATTGAAGTCTTCATCCAGGCGGCATCTTCTATCGACATCCATCTGGAACGGAGCGGCAGCATCCTGAAGACCTCTGACGCGGAACATCCATCCTGGCCGACGACTGAACGACGAATGACGGTTTCTTTAAATGACGTCATCCAAGATGGCGTCCCTCGAATTCCGATTGGCTGATAGGATTCTATCAGCCAATCGGAATTAAGGTAGGAATATTCTGATTGGCTGATGGAATCAGCCAATCAGATTTAGCTCGCATTCTATTGGCTGATCGGAACAGCCAATAGAATGCGAGCTCAATCTGATTGGCTGATTGGATCAGCCAATCGGATTGAACTTGATTCTGATTGGCTGATTCCATCAGCCAATCAGAATATTCCTACCTTAATTCCGATTGGCTGATAGAATCCTATCAGCCAATCGGAATTCGAGGGACGCCATCTTGGATGACGTCATTTAAAGGAACCGTCATTCGTCGTTCAGTCGTCGGCCAGGATGGATGTTCCGCGTCGGAGGTCTTCAGGATGCTGCCGCTCCATTCCAGATGGATGTCGATAGAAGATGCCGCCTGGATGAAGACTTCAATCAGATGGAAGACCTCTTCTGCCCCACTTGGATGAAGACTTCTACAGGATCATGGGCTTCTTCAGCCCCCCACTTGGGCTTGGATCAGGACATCAGAGAAGCTCTTCAGGACCGATCGGTGAACCTGGTATGGTGAAGACAAGGTAGGAAGATCTTCAGGGGCTTAGTGTTAGGTTTATTTAAGGGGGTTTGGGTTAGATTAGGGGTATGTGGGTGGTGGGTTGTAATGTTGGGGGGGGGGTATTGTATGTTTTTTTTACAGGCAAAAGAGCTGAACTTCTTGGGGCATGCCCCGCAAAGGGCCCTGTTCAGGGCTGGTAAGGTAAAAGAGCTTTTAACTTTAGTAATTTAGAATAGGGTAGGGCATTTTTTATTTTGGGGGGCTTTGTTGTTTTATTAGGGGGCTTAGAGTAGGTGTAATTAGTTTAAAATTGTTGTAATATGTTTCTTATGTTTGTAGATATTTTTTTATTTTTTGTAACTTAGTTCTTTTTTATTTTTTGTACTTTAGTTAGTTTATTTCATTGTAGTTATTTGTAGGTATTGTATTTAATTAATGTATTGATAGTGTAGTGTTAGGTTTAATTGTAGGTTATTGTGGGTATTTTATTTAATTAATTTAATGATAGTATAGTGTTAGGTTTAATTGTAACTTAGGTTAGGATTTATTTGACAGGTAATTTTGTAATTATTTTAACTAGGTAACTATTAAATAGTTCTTAACTATTTAATAGCTATTGTACCTGGTTAAAATAATTACAAAGTTGCCTGTAAAATAAATATTAATCCTAAAATAGCTACAATGTAATTATAATTTATATTGTAGCTATATTAGGATTTATTTTACAGGTAAGTATTTAGCTTTAAATAGGAATAATTTATTTAATAAGAGTTAATTAATTTCGTTAGATGTAAATTATATTTAACTTAGGGGGGTGTTAGTGTTAGGGTTAGACTTAGCTTTAGGGGTTAATAAATTTATTAGAATAGCGGTGAGCTCCGGTCGGCAGATTAGGGGTTAATAATTGAAGTTAGGTGTCGGCGATGTTAGGGAGGGCAGATTAGGGGTTAATACTATTTATTATAGGGTTAGTGAGGCGGATTAGGGGTTAATAACTTTATTATAGTAGCGCTCAGGTCCGCTCGGCAGATTAGGGGTTAATAAGTGTAGGCATGTGGAGGCGACGTTGTGGGGGGCAGATTAGGGGTTAATAAATATAATATAGGGGTCGGCGATGTTAGGGCAGCAGATTAGGGGTACATAGGGATAATGTAAGTAGCGGCGGTTTACGGAGCGGCAGATTAGGGGTTAATAATAATATGCAGGGGTCAGCGGGGGCAGCAGATTAGGGGTTAATAAGTTTAAGGTTAGGGGTGTTTAGACTCGGGGTACATGTTAGAGTGTTAGGTGCAGACGTAGGAAGTGTTTCCCCATAGCAAACAATGGGGCTGCGTTAGGAGCTGAACGCGTTTTTTTTTTTCGCAGGTGTTAGTTTTTTTTTCAGCTCAAACAGCCCCATTGTTTTCTATGGGAGAATCGTGCACGAGCACGTTTTTGAGGCTGGCCGCTTGCGTAAGCAACTCTGGTATTGAGAGTTGAAGCTGCGTTAAAAATGCTCTACGCTCCTTTTTTGGAGCCTAACGCAGCCTTTATGTGGACTCTCAATACCAGAGTTATTTTTATGGTGCGGCCAGAAAAAAGCCGGCGTTAGCTACGCGGGTCGTTACCGACAAAACTCCAAATCTAGGCCATGGTAAGGTAAAATATGCGATCAATTTATTTAAAAAAACAGTGCACTAAAAACATGTAGAGTGGGCAAAAGCATATGACCATTTAAAAATACACACAAATGGTCATAATAACGGCAGCAACGAGCAGACGCGTTTCATGCGGGTCCTCCGCACTTGATCAATGCTTAACAAGTCTGCCTAAGGTCTATTTAAAGGAGAAAGCTCACATGAAAAACACCTGTGTATTAACAGTTCAATTACAATTTATAATTCACAGCATAATAACCCCAATATAGACCGTGGAGTACAGGACACAGGATTATTGTTATAACATATATATAACCTTCATGAAAAATATATATACAAATATATGCAATATGCTGTTAATTGCTGTTATATAATATATTATAGTATGGAGTAATCATAGGCAACCAAAGACATAAATTATGCTGCACATTCATTTCTAAATATAAAAGAGATTGCTAAAACATGCAATAATAGACTTATAATAGGCAGCACCTTTGGCTTGCCCAGGACCATTAAACATAGCAATTAGATAAATATTATAAGTATGAAACAGCATTTACTTAAACATTTGAATATTTAAAAAGTGGACATTTACCCATGAACAGATACTCAAAAAACAGCATACTGGCACATTGTTTATACTTCAAATATATGCAATTAAATCATAATCAACCTAACAAAGGTATATAGGATACACTTATGGTCTTAAGTAAACAAAAGCACAATACATAACAAGAAATTACAAACTAATGAATAAATAGCACTTATAATTTACTCAGGACCACAAACACCACCAACAGATATAGAAATCAAATCAAAAACAGATATAAGGCATATAAACATTTAAATATTTAAAGCTCATATATCAATACTTAAATAACCATGTATTAATGGTTAGTTCAAATGTTAGAAAATTACACAAAAGGTTGACATCCGCTTCAACATTTAAACCTAGGGGGGACCTGGTATTAAGATAAAAAAAATCCATCTCACCTCCCTTTTACTCAAACAATATTCTCTATCTCCTCCTCTTTTTGAGAAAGGCACATGGTCAATGGCTTGGAAACTTGCTAATGTTGAATCTCCAATAGTCTTGTATTGGGTTACAAAAACCATTCTGTTTTCTTTTGTTTTATTTATTGTGTTGTTATCTTCCTTATTTTTAAAGTACTCTAATTGTTTTGTAATTAATTAATTAATTGTAACCCAATACAACACTCTAGGATCTAAAATATCACACATCATTAACAAACACTGGCACATACTCAGAGAATGCAATCCCCAAGTTGAAGATTTCAAAAACATACCTATAGTGGCTTACAAAAAAACTAAGAACCTGAGAGATCTACTGGTAAGAGCAGATATAGGTAGCAAAAAGAAAAGTATTCAAACATCAATAGGACCCGATAATAGAGGTTGTTATCCTTGCCTACATTGTAGTCACTGTAGTTCCATAATAAAGGGGAAGGAATTTTTCCACCCTACTAAGGGGACTAAATATCCAATTAAAAAATATCTAACATGTAGAAGCACATACGCTATATACCTCATTAAATGTCCGTGTGCCAGGATTTACATAGGTGAAACTAGTAGGGAGGTAAGAACAAGAATCACCAAACACAAATCCAATATCAGAAATAAAAATACAGAAGCTCCTGTTTCCTGTCACTTCCTCTCCATGGGTCATAACATCAGTCAACTGAGATTTCAAGTCATTGAACAAGTTGACAGACCCAGGAGGGGAGGAGACAGAGACCAATTGCTCAAAAGAAGGGAGATGTTTTGGATCAATAAATTAAACACCATGATACCTGAAGGTCTGAACAAAGAATTTGAATGGTCATTATTTTTCTAATTGATAATTGTAGCATTTATCTGTAGTAGCAAATTTGATTCCAAATTTTTTATGTGTATAGGTTTTATTTGTAAATGTACTAGCATTTTGGTTTTAATATTGCATGTGATAAACACACATAGAAATCAAGAAGAAGAAAGTAAATATTCTAAAAATTCAATATGAGATACATAAGAATTTGAATAACTGAAGATTTTTATTTATCACTTGTAATTTTAAATTTTGACCACATGATGGCACTGTTGTGTAATCTTATAGGAAATGGACAGGTATAAAAGGCACACCTGTACACTATTCTATAAACATGATTAAGAACCTGGTATAGGTTTGAAACGTCGTTGTTATAATGGACCCTGTAAGAGATTAATAAAGGTCTTTTAAATTCTATTGGAGGCTGGAAAATTACCTTTTTGAAATTGATATTGGGGTTTGGCTAACCCTTTCCTGTGCCCCAGATTGAAAAGGTGCTGTCTCTCACCACTATTTTTATAGCATTGTTCGTGAATGCCTACCTATATTGCATATTGATCCGATATTAGAAAAAATTGTTACAGAAGGTGTTAAATTTGTGCCTAGGAAAGCCATGAGTATAAGGGACTATGTGGCACCTTCATTTTTGCCGGAAAGAAAATTTCAAACATGGTTAAAACCTAAGATGGGCTTTTTTAGATGTAGAGCTACATGCTGTAAGACCTGGGACTATGTGACTGAGGGAGACACGTTTGTATCACATAGTACTAATAAGGAGTATAAAATCAAGTATAGGTTGAATTGTAATTCAACACATGTAGTGTATCTTATGACATGTAGAAAGTGTAATATCCAATATTTGGGG
The DNA here is from genome assembly GCF_027579735.1 of Bombina bombina. Classification (NCBI taxonomy): domain Eukaryota; kingdom Metazoa; phylum Chordata; class Amphibia; order Anura; family Bombinatoridae; genus Bombina; species Bombina bombina. The sequence goes on from NC_069503.1 coordinate 647,887,668, forward strand.
AAAACTAAGAGAAGGTTAAGAGACCGTGTTCTATAACATATCAGGGACATTGATGACCCTGATGTGTTCACTTCTGTGGCTACACATTTCAAATTTGAACACATGGGAGATTCAACATTAGCTAGTTTCCAAGCCATTGACCATGTGCCTTTCTCAAAAAGAGGAGGAGATAGAGAATATTGTTTGAGTAAAAGGGAGGTGAGATGGATTTTTTTTATCTTAATACCAGGTCCCCCCTAGGTTTAAATGTTGAAGCGGATGTCAACCTTTTTGTGTAATTTTTTAACATTTGAACTAACCATTAATACGTGGTTATTTAAGTACTGATATATGAGCTTTAAATATTTAAATGTTTATATGCCTTATATCTGTTTTTGATTTGACTTCTATATCTGTTGGTGGTGTTTGTGGTCCTGAGTAAATTATAAGCACTATTTATTCATAAGTTTGTAATTTCTTGCTATGTATTGTGCTTTTGTTTACTTAAGACCATAAGTGTATACTCTATACCTTTGTTAGGTTGATTATTATTTAATTGCATATATTTGAAGTATAAACAATGTGCCAGTATGCTGTTTTTTGAGTATCTGTTCATGGGTAAATGTCCACTTTTTAAATATTCAAATGTTTAAGTAAATGCTTTTTCATACTTATAATATTTATCTAATTGCTAGGTTTAGTGGTCCTGGGCAAGCCAAAGGTGCTGCCTATTATAAGTCTATTATTGCGTGTTTTAGCAATTTCTTTTATATTTAGAAATGAATGTGCAGCATAATGTATGTCTTTGGTTGCCTATGATTACTCCATACTATAATATATTATATAACAGCAATTAACAGCATATTGCATATATTTGTATATTTGTATATATATTTTTCATGAAGGTTATATATATGTTATAACAATAATCCTGTGTCCTGTACCCCATGGTCTATATTGGGGTTATTATGCTGTGAATTATAAATTGTAATTGAACTGTTAATACACAGGTGTTTTTCATGTGAGCTTTCTCCTTTAAATAGACCTTAGGCAGACTTACTTGTTAAGCAGTGATCAAGTGCGGAGGACCCGCATGAAACGCGTCTGCTCGTTGCTGCCTTTATTATGACCATTTGTGTGTATTTTTAAATGGTCATATGCTTTTGCCCACTCTACATGTTTTTAGTGCACTGTTTTTTTAAATAAATTGATTGCATATTTTACCTTACCGTGTGATTGGACGTCTTTCTTCGGTTAGCCGGAACCTTTCTTTTGTGGCACGTACCTTGTGACGTCTTGGACAGAGACACACTTCCTGGCTCCTGAAGATCGATGTGGGAAATTGTTTGACAGGTGCACACGCTGAAGAGACGCTGAAGACACGCGGAAGAGGCATGTGTTGAACACAGAGGGGGTAAGCACCGCTGTTTCTGTGTTACTAATCATGCAGTTATGTCAGGGACCTTGAATATCATAGTAACTAAACATGAATTATTTTGATAAAGTACAAAATCTTCACAGTAAGCAATTATATACTGACAAGCAACACTAACTAATAGCTACATACTAATACTGATAAAAAATATATATGTGTATGTGTACCTGAATCTATAAGTAAATTCACATGGTCAATTTTACCCCTATATTATATAGCACAGACATATGTTATTAATATGCAATATCAAAATGGTGAATTTTCCTAGACAATTGTCCTGACATATCTATCTATCTATCTATCTATCTATCTATCTATCTATCTATCTATCTATCTATCTATCATATAAATATATATATATATATATATATATATATATATTGTAACAAAAAAATCATATATATGTAGAAATATGTATTTATGATTAAATAGAGCATATTCTTCTATGTGAAGAACATTGGAATGTGAAATATTAATATATTAATAACTTGATAAAATGCTATTGGGATTGCACGTAAGGGTGTTTTTTTTTCTCACTTTTTGCACTCCATTGAAGTATATGTGGGAATACGGTAACACGGTCATGATATTCAGACTCTGGGGTCAATTTATCAAAGTGCAAGCGGACATGATACGATGTAGCGTATCATGTCCGCCGCACATACGCTGTTGGCATTCATCATTGCACAAGTAGTTCTTGTGAACTGCTTGCGCAATGCCGCCCCCTGCAGATTTGCGGCCAATCGGCTGCTAGCAGGGGGTGTCAATCAGCCCGATTGTATATGATGGGGCAGATTAAAGACCACAGCCTCAGAGGCAGCGGACATGTTATGGAGCAGCAGTCTTTAGACCGCTGCTTCATAACTACTGTTTCCGGCGAGCCTTCAGGCTTGCGCAGAAACAGGGGCATTAAGCTCCATTTGGAGCTTGATAATTCGGCCCCTTTGGCTTTTTAAACCCGTGTGGCTAGAGCTCATGCAAAAACATTTTACTTTCAACTTGTAATAGGCACGTTACCCAACACGAGCAAAAAGCATACTCCTAGCAAAGTAAATTGCCACTCCACTCCTAATCTAGCCGTAGATAATGATGTGCTGCATAAGAGTTGAAAATTTAAACTATTCATTGTTTCCAATGCCAGTGCTAAATGGTGAAAAGTATCTTTGGTAATGTTTTGTTGTAAAAAATGTTTTTTTTTTTTTTAATTTAAGTATGTAGTTGAGCACTGGAGAAAAGTAGTAATTGCTTTTGTAATTGTTAATATTTCAGTATTTATCCTGATATATAATTAATAGTCTGAAATATGTTTTCCAGTATGCAAACTCATAGCCTTGCCAGTACCGATCACCGAGATTACGAGTTTTGCGGTAACAGGGGTGCGTCGCTAACGAGCCATTTTTTTTCACCGCTCCCTTAAGACAATGCTGGTATTACAGGTTTTTTTTAAACCCGGTGTTAGCAGCAAAAAGGTGAGCGTAGAGCAAAATTTAGCTCCACATCTCACCTTAATACCAGCGTTGCTTACGGTAGCGGTGCACGATTTCCCCATCGGAAATAATGGGGCAGATTCAGCTGGAAAAAAACCTAACACCTGCAAAAAAGCAGCGTTCAGCTTCTAACGCAGCCCCATTGATTTCTATGGGGAAAGAAAAGTTATGTCTACACCTAACACCCTAACATGAACCCCGAGTCTAAACACCCCTAATCTTACACTTATTAACCCCTAATCTGCTGCCCCGACATCACTGACACCTGCATTATATTATTAACCCCTAATCTGCTGCTCCAGACACAGCCGCCACCTACATTATTCCTATGAACCCCTAATCTGCTGCCCCCAACATCACCGACACCTACATTATATTTATTAACCCCTAGTCTGCCGTCCATAACATCGCCGACACCTATCTACATTTCTTAACCCCTAATCTGCCGCCCCCAATGTCGCTGCTACTATATTAAATTTATTAACCCCTAAACCTGTCTAACCCTAAGTCTAACCCCCCCTAACTTAAATATAATTTAAATAAAATGAAATAAAATTACTACAATTAAATAAATTATTCCTATTTAAAACTAAATACTTACCTATAAAATAATCCCTAAGCTAGATACAATATAACTAATAGTTACATTGTAGCTATCTTAGGGTTTATATTTATTTTACAGGCAACTTTGTATTTATTTTAACTAGGTACAATAGTTATTAAATAGTTATTAACTATTTAATAGCTACCTAGTTAAAATAACTACAAATTTACCTGTAAAATAAATCCTAACCTAAATTACAATTACACCTAACACTACACTATAATTAAATTAATTACATAAACTAACTACAATTAACTACAATTAAATTAAATAAACTAAAGTACAACCCCCCCCCACTAAATTACATAAAATAAAAAAATAATTACAAGAATTTTAAACTAATTACACCTAATCTAATCCCCCTAATAAAATAAAAAAGCCCAACAAAATAATAAAATTCCCTACCCTATACTAAATTACAAATAGCCCTTAAAAGGGCTTTTTGCAGGGCATTGCCCCAAAGTAATCAGCTCTATTACCTGTAAAAAAAAATACAGTACCCCCCCAAAATTAAAACCCACCACCCACACTCCCAACCCTACTCTAAAACCCACCCAATCCCCCCTTAAAAAAAACCTAACACTACCCCCTTGAAGATCACCCTACCTTGAGCCATCTTCACCCAGCCGGGCACAAGTGGTCCTCCAGAGGGGCAGAAGTCTTCATCCGATCCGGGCAGAAGAGGACCTCCAGACGGGCAGAAGGCTTCATCCAGGTGGCATCTTGAAGCCATCCGATGCGGAGCATCCTCTTCTTCCGACGGCTAAGACTGAATGAAGGTTCCTTTAAATTATGTCATACAAGATGGCGTCCCTTCAATTCCGATTGGCGTCCCTTCAATTCCAAATGGAATTAAGGTAGGAAAAATCCTATTGGCTGATGCTATCAGCCAATAGGATTAAACTTCAATCCTATTGGCTGATCCAATCAGCCAATAGGATTGAGCTCACATTCTATTGGCTGTTCAAATTGTAGTAATTTTATTTCATTTTATTTAAATTATATTTAAGTTAGGGGGGGTAGACTTAGGGTTAGACTTAGGTTTAGGGGTTAATAAATTTAATATAGTAGCAGCGATGTTGGGGGCGGCAGATTAGGGGTTAATACATGTAGATAGGTGTCGGCGATGTTAGGGACGGCAGATTAGGGGTTAATAAAATTTAACTAGTGTTTGTGAGGCGGGAGTGAGGCGGTTTAGGGGTTAATATATTTATTACAGTGGCGGCGATGTCCGGTCGGCAGATTAGGGGTTACAAACTTTATTTAAGTGTTTCCGATGTGGGGGGGGGTCGGTTTAGGGGTTAATAGGTAGTTTATGGGTGTTAGTGTACTTTGTAGAATTTTAGTTAAGAGTTTTATGTTACGGCGTTAGCCCATAAAACTCTTAACTACTGACTTTTAAATGCGGTATCAGTCTTGACAGGAGGGGCTGTACCACTCACTTCTTCCAAGACTCGTAATACCGGCGTTAGGCAAGTCCCATTAAAAAGATAGAATATGCAATTTACGTAAGGGGATTTGCGGTAAGCTCGAGTCGCTTAAGAAAAGTGAGCGGTACACCTGTACCTGCCAGACTCATAATACTAGCGGGCGTTAAAAAGCAGTGTTGGGACCTCTGCTTTTTAAGGCTAACGCAAGACTCGTAATCTCGCCGATTGTTTTGTAGGCTACAATATATATCTAAGGATGTAAACTTTGACAGCATTTTATTATATATCCATAAAGTTCAAGATAATTGACAGTTCAAATTAAAAGGTGTGCAAAAGGACTTGAACTCAAAAGTCAATAAAATTTGAATTGTAAAGGCATTTCAATATATGGCAATAAAGGAGCTGATCAACTGAATGTAAACTCATAGGGCTCCATGTATTATAAGGTGTGCGAACAAGCTTCTCAACTTGAGAAGCTGTCTGCTCACATTTGCAGCACACAGGCAGCAGATTCTGCTCAAGTGAGTTTGTAAAAACTGTCCCTTCTTTCACATGACCAATCATTGGAGAGAAGGGCCTGTCAGTCACCCCAAGCGAACATGTTTGGTGTGATTCTCTTCTCCACGTCTGAGGTGGCGAAGACTGTAAGAAGCAGCGGTTCGCTGCTTCTTATGTTGCGAGGAGAAGGCTTGCATGTGTAAACCTGCCCCACAAGGGCTCTGGAGCAGCTTATGCTGCTTCGTGCATGGAGCCCATAGTCTTCATAATTGAAATTAGTCATTCAAAGTATCAGAGAAGCTTTATAACACTTTTTATGAGATATTTTCATCATTTCAGACTAGACAGATAGTACAAAAAAAAATCTAATGTGGAGAACTGTATAGATTTAAGATTTAAAGGACAGCAGTAATAAATGGTATACAAACTACTGTTAAAATACTCTCAAATATTTATTTTTGTATTGTGATAAATAAACAAGATACACCTGTTTCAATATTAACATACTCTCATTTGGTTTATGACAGCGATTGGCTCAGCATGAAAATGCTTAAAATAGCCAATAGTAGGCTGTTTATATTCCATTTTATATAAATGAATATTGATAATGAAATGTAAAATGAATTTTAGCAGTTGTATATCTGATAACTTATAACAATATCTATTTAGTATAATTATTTTTATAATGTGCATTATGCATTTGTGTAGAAAAATGATTCTGTACATGGATCATATTATTATTTTAGTTTCTGCACACAAATATTATTATTCCCTAGAACTACACAAAGATTTTCTTATATTTTCTTCAAAAGACAACATAAACCATCAGCCTCTTTCTGAACTTTTTGTTTTTGCTCCATAAAATATTCTCATATCATCATAAATGAAAGTGCATTATTTTAATTGCTTTGCACTCAGAACTATTGAACTTATATTAATATTTGCAGTGTTTGTAGAGATTGTCAATCAGGCCTGAAATCCAAGACTTCAGGCAATTTTGTTTCTGCTTTCAAAAGTAATGAGCATTTGGAAAACATCTTTAAGCACAGAGCTGTCTTTCAAACTTAATCTATGAGTGTATTACCATGCAGTTATAACAATTCCCCCTGTGATTCAATCAACACAGTAAATTATGAGTAAATGTAAATGTTTTAGCAGCATTGCAAACCCAACTTTGGTAAAAAAAAATAAAAAAATAAAAATACAAATAAAAATAAAAATTATAGTGAAGCATAATTGTATAACTGTGTCCCAATTTCCATAAAACAACAAGTTTATTACTGATATATTTCTGCATACACCATAACAGTTTTTAATGTTAATATTTTTATACATTTTACTAGACGTGTGTTTCTTTCGGCAGTGCATTCATTCTGGCAACCAGTTTTAGGGCTCCATGTACAAAACCGTCAATTTATTTGACATTTGAGATGTGATAAACTCACTTTAACTCGCAGCAAGAGAAATTATGTTCTCTACCCCTATGTACCAAAAAATCTCTCTGAAAATGTTGCGTTTAATCTGCCACAAGTAGTGGCAGACGATTGATAAATTTGACTCCTTACTTGCCGCGATTATTCTAATGTACTATTATGTCTGGAGAAAGTCCAATTATTCACACATGACCTGCAAGGTGTCACAAACGTCATAGTATTCGCGGCAATGGAAGTCAGCTAATATAAAAGTACAACAGTGCAGATGTCATATATATCTCAAAATTGTTGATAGATTTTATTAGCTGCATAATTTATAGAAAAATCTAGTTCATATTGAGGAAATATAATCATCATTGTGTCAATAACTTTGGATAAGTGACATGAAAAAGCAGATTATTGACTCCAATAATGACGCTTGACAGCACCTGAAAGGACCCTGTAGCAAAAAAAAGTGCAATTACACTAATAGCTTTAATAGTCCAGGAATGGCCCTTGAATGCACCATCGTCATCTCCAGATAATCTTCAATTTCACAATACAAATGTAATATTGATCCACGATCAAGCCTGAATCTTTGTAAAATCTTTCGGTCTGAAAAGCCATGTAAACCAACCCGTGAAAGGAATACACAGGGTGCATGCATTCTCCTTCTTCTAAATTGATTGTCCACATTTGATTCTCTATTTTGTCTTCTACCCCTGATTTGCAACAAATTGATAATAAACAAATACAGAAGTGTTTCCATGGCTTACTTAATCAATAGTGTAAGTAAATAGAGAGGTTTGACCCTTAAATATAGCTATTGACTAACATCTTTGTAGTATCTCCTATTGTTTTGTACAGTGATTGCCACCTAAGGTGCCAAGGCAAAATACACAAGGTGGACGTGAAAAAGTATCAATTTATTTATTGATTTATTAGTACATTTGGATTATTGCGAGTTTGGTGTTGAATTATGCTTTTTTCATTAAATAAAACAGTGGGATTGAGGAGTAGTGGTCAAGTTAGCTTGCAAGTTTAAAATTGTGGGTTTTGGCATAGCTGACTACTTTGTACATACAGTTTTCTATCTGTGCACAAATATTGATGCAAAAAAAATCACGGACATCTCGTTGACTGCTTAGTATATATGGCCCTTATTCTAAATAAAAATTCAACACACAAGTATATCTGCAACACGTTCTTATTAAACTGGTGCCAGAATCAACCAAAACTGCAAACTGTGAACATTTTCTTGATTATTTTACTAAAGAACCATGAATTCAAATGTTGGCAAATGTCTAGTAAATTGTATCTTCATAAAAGTATTAACATTGAAAAATTGTCATGGTGCATGCGGAAATTTTAAAATGTTTTAAACTTATTCAATTGAAATAGGGACGCATTAGGAACAAGTGTTCCGCTAAATATTTTTTGTGCTTTTGCACAAAACCCACTGAAAGTACATTTTTACTACAGGCAGGAAATCACATATATTACAAGTTGAAAGTAAATTGTTTGCACTGAAGCAAAACCTGATATTTGCTAACAGCTGTATTTCGGATATTGCAACTGCGTTAAAGGGACAGTTTACCCAAAAATGTTATTTCCTTTAATTTGTTCCCATTGATCCATTTTACCTGTTGGAGTGTATTAAGTTGTTTACAAGTAGTTTTTTACCTTTATTTCTGCATTTGAAATAGCTGATTTAGCTTGTGGTATCCCAACCTTTACTGAAAGTCCAGGCTTTTGACAGGCAATGTAGACACAGTCAACAGAAGAAATTACACTACCAAGTAGGGTGTAGAAGAGATAACTAATAAAGTAATAATTTTCCATTGTTCTCTCTAAGGCCCCGATGATCAAAAGTGCTGTGAGTCAGCGATATATTCAAAAGGGATTTGATAAGATGTTGAAATGCCTGCAAAATATTTAAAAGTGCTGACATTACTCTTCAAAGGCAGCATCACAGAGGGGAGTTTTACTGTTCATCAAAATGCATGGTGATGCTGTGAAATATTCCAAGCAGCATCAGCAGTGACATTGGCGATGTAAAGTAAAGAATCCCTTTTAAATATATAGCACACAACCTTATAACTATAACTATCGGCTAGATTTAGAGTTTTGTCGGTAACGACCCGCGTGGCTAACGCTGGCTTTTTTCTGGCAGCACCTTTTAAATAACTCTGGTATTGAGAGTTCACAGAATGGCTGCGTTAGGCTCCAAAAAAGGAGCGTAGAGCATATTTAACGCAACTTCAACTCTCGATACCAGAGTTGCTTACGGACGCAGCCAGCTTAAAAAACGTGCTCGTGCACGATTCCCCCATAGGAAACAATGGGGCTGTTTGAGCTGAAAAAAAACCTAACACCTGCAAAAAAGCCGCGTTCAGCTCCTAACGCAGCCCCATTGTTTGCTATGGGGAAACACTTCCTACGTCTGCACCTAACACTCTAACATGTACCCCGAGTCTAAACACCCCTAACCTTAGACTTATTAACCCCTATTCTGCCGCCCCCGCTATCGCTGACCCCAGCATATTATTTTTAACCCCTAATCTGCCACTCCGTAAACCGCCGCTACTTACATTATCCCTATGTACCCCTAATCTGCTGCCCTAACATCGCCGACCCCTATATTATATTTATTAACCCCTAATCTGCCCCCCACAACGTCGCCTCCACCTGCCTACACTTATTAAACCCTAATCTGCCGAGCGGACCGCACCGCTATTATAATAAAGTTATTAACCCCTAATCCGCCTCACTAACCCTATAATAAATAGTATTAACCCCTAATCTGCCCTCCCTAACATCGCCGACACCTAACTTCAAACATTAACCCCTAATCTGCCGACTGGAGCTCACCACTATTCTAATAAATGTATTAACCCCTAAAGCTAAGTCTAACCCTAACACTAACACCCCCCTAAGTTAAATATAATTTAAATCTAACAAAATTAATTAACTCTTATTAAATAAATTATTCCTATTTAAAGCTAAATACTTACCTGTAAAATAAATCCTAATATAGCTACAATATAAATTATAATTATATTATAGCTATTTTAGGATTTATATTTATTTTACAGGTAACTTTGTATTTATTTTAACCAGGTACCATAGCTATTAAATAGTTAAGAACTATTTAATAGCTAAAATAGTTAAAATAATTACAAATTTACCTGTAAAATAAATCCTAACCTAAGTTACAATTAAACCTAACACTACACTATCAATAAATAAATTAAATAAAATACCTACAATTACCTACAATTAAACCTAACACTACACTATCAATAAATGAATTAAATACAATATCTACAAATAAATACAATTAAATAAACTAACTAAAGTACAAAAAATAAAAAAACAACTAAGTTACAAAAAATAAAAAAATATTTACAAACATTAGAAAAATATTACAACAATTTTAAACTAATTACACCTACTCTAAGCCCCCTAATAAAATAACAAAGCCCCCCAAAATAAAAAAATGCCCTACCCTATTCTAAATTACAAAAGTTCAAAGCTCTTTTACCTTAACAGCCCTGAACAGGGCCCTTTGCGGGGCATGCCCCAAGAAATTTAGCTTTTTTGCCTGTAAAAAAACACATACAATACCTCCCCCAACATTACAACCCACCACCCACATACCCCTAATCTAACCCAAACCCCCCTTAAATAAACCTAACACTAAGCCCCTGAAGATCTTCCTACCTTGTCTTCACCTCACCGGGTATCACACCGATCCGTCCTGGCTCCGATATCTTCATCCAACCCAAGCGGGGGCTAGACATCCATCATCCGACGGCTGAAGAAGTCCAGAAGAGGGTCCAAAGTCTTCATCCTATCCGGGAAGAAGAGTAAATCCGGACCGGCAACCATCTTCTTCCAAGCGGCATCTTCTATCTTCATCCGATGAGGACCGGCTCCATCGTGAAGACCTCCATCGCGGACCCATCTTCTTCCGACGACGTCCAACTGAAGAATGACGGTTCCTTTAAGGGACGTCATCCAAGATGGCGTCCCTCGAATTCCGATTGGCTGATAGAATTCTATCAGCCAATCGGAATTAAGGTAGGAAAATTCTGATTGGCTGATGGAATCAGCCAATCAGAATCAAGTTCAATCCGATTGGCTGATCCGATCAGCCAATCAGATTGAGCTCACATTCTATTGGCTGTTCCGATCCCCAAAAGGATCAACGCCATGAAGAAAGATGAGAAGCACCACCAGAGTAAACTTGGTGAGTACAAACCTTGGGGTTTAGCTTTAGGACTTTTTGGGGGTGGGCTTTTGTATTTTTAAGTTTATTTTTTTTTTCCTTTTAGGTTTTTTTAGTTTAGGTTTGTTTTCTTTCCTAAAAGAGCTGATTTACCTCAGGGCAATGCCCTACCAAATGCCCTTTTCAGAGTATTTTGTTTAGGATACAGATTTTTTGGGGCAGCAAAAAGAGCTGTGGGCACTTTTTAGGACATTCATTTTTTAGGATAGGGATTTTTTTTAGTTTAGTTTTTTTTCTTAGATTATCCTTATTTTTTGGGGGGGCTGGGGGTTACTTTCACTGTAGAATGGGTTTGAATTTTTTTTTTTTAAAGAGCTGTAACACTTTAGAGAATGCCCTACAAAAAGCCTTTCTAAGGGCTATTCTTATAGTAACTGTTAGTGTTAGTTTAGCACTCAGTATTTTGGGGTATGATTCTATCAGCATGGCACATCTTGACTTGGCAAGATTTGCCCACTCTTCTTTGCAAAAATACTCAGATTGAGAGGGCATCTCCTGTGCACAGCCCTCTTCAGATAACCTTACATATTTTCGATCAGATTCAAGTCTGGGCTCTGGCTGAGCCATTCCAAAACTTCTGGTGAAGCCATTCCTTTGCTGATACGGATGTATGCTTTGGGTCATTGTCATGCTGAAAGATGAAGTTCCTCTTCATGTTCAGCTTTATAGCAAAATCCTGAAGATTTTGTGCCAATATTGAATGGTATTTGGAACTGTTCATAATTCCCTCTAGCTTGACTAAGGTCCCAGTTCAAGCTGAAGAAAAACATCCCCAAAGCATGATGCTGCCACCACCATGTTTCACTGTGGGGTATAGTGTTCTTTTGGTGATGTGCAGTGTTGTTTTTGTGCCAAACATATCTTGTGGAATTATGGCCAAAAAGTTCAACCTTGGTTTCATCAGACCATAACACCTGCTTTTGGGAGACTACAGATGTGTTTTTGCAAAATTTAGCCAGGCTTGGATGTTCTTCTTCGTAAGAAAAGGCTTCCGTCTTACCACTCTATCCCATAGCCCAGACATATCAAGAATATGGGAGATTGATGTCACATGTACCACACAGCCAGTACTTGCCAGATATTCTTGCAGCTCCTTTAATGTTGCTGTAGTCCTCTTGGCAGCCTCCCAGACCAGTTTTCTTCTCCGTCTTTTCATCAATTTTGGAAGGACCTGCAGTTCTTGGTAATGTAACTGTTGTGCCATATTTTCTCCACTTGATTATGACTGTCTTCACTGTGTTCCATGGTATATCTAATGCCTTGGAAAAAATGTTGTACCCTTCTCCTGACTGATACCTTTTAAAAATAAGATCCCTCTGATGCTTTGGAAGCTCTCTGCAGACCATGGCTTTTGCTGTAGGATGCGACTAAGAAAATGTCAAGAAAGACCTACAAGAACAGCTGAACTTTATTTGGGGTTAATCAGAGGCACTTTAAATGATGGCAGGTGTGTACTGACTCCTATTTAACATGATTTTGAATGTGATTGCTTAAACCTTAACACAGCTGCATCCCCAGTTATGCAACCACATTATTTTATTTTATTTTGTTTACTTCCCTCCACCTAAAATATTTCAGTTTGTTTTTTAATTGAGTTGTACAGTTTATAGGTCACATTTAAGGTGGAAAAAGTTATAAAATTATTTATCTTTTATTTTTTTGCATCACAGAAACCTGACATTTTAACAGGGGTGTGTAGTCTTTTTATATCCACTGTATATACATATATAAACACATAAATATACATGTATATATAAATATATGCAATATATATATATATATATATACACCCATACACACAAACATATATATATATATATATATATATATATATATATACTATATATTATATGTTTTAATATATAGATGTAACACTTTATTTTATGTTGTGTTTGGTCCACATGTTTTTTTTTAATCCTTAGCCTTTACGCAAAGCCTTCAGTCATGCTAACCTGACAAGCACATTAATACACATCTGTATACAAATATATGTTGTAATGGCTGGTTATTTATTTGGCGCCCACAAATGGGAAAATTTGCCCATTTGATGGCTTGTGATAAATTAGCTCTCCACTTGTAATCTAGCCTTGTGTGAACCCAACCATATTTAACCCCTTAATGACCGGACCATTTTTCAATTTTCTTACCCTTAATGACAATGGCTATTTTTACATTTCTGCAGTGTTTGTGTTTAGCTGTAATTTCCCTCTTACTCATTTACTGTACCCACACATATTATATACCGTTTTTCTCGCCATTAAATGGACTTTCTAAGGATACCATTATTTTCATCATATCTTATAATTTCCTATAAAAAAAAATATAAAATATGAGGAAAAAATTGAAAAAAACACACTTTTTCTAACTTTGACCCCCAAAATCTGTTACACATCTACAATCACCAAAAAACACCTATGCTAAATAGTTTCTAAATTGTGTCCTGAGTTTAGAAATACCCAATGTTTACATGTTCTTTACTTTTTTTGCAAGTTATAGGGCCATAAATACAAGTAGCACTTTGCTATTTCCAAACAACTTTTTTTCAAAATTAGCGCTAGTTACATTGGAACCCTGATATCTGTCAGGAATACCTGAATATCCCTTGACATGTATATATTTTTTTTTAGAAGACAACCCAAAGTATTGATCTAGGCCCATTTTGGTATATTTCATGCCACCATTTCACCGCCAAATGTCATCAAATTAAAAAAAAAGTTCACTTTTTCACAAATTTTGTCACAAACTTTAGGTTTCCCACTGAAATTATTTACAAACAGCTTCTGCAATTAAGGCACAAATGGTTGTAAATGCTTCTTTGGGATCCCCTTTGTTCAGAAATAGCAGACTTATATGGCTTTGGGGTTGCTTTTTGGTAAGTAGAAGGCCGCTAAATGCTGCTGCGCACCACACGTAAATTATGCCCAGCAGTTAAGGGGTTAATTAGGTAGGTTGTAGGGAGCTTGCATGGTTAATTTTAGCTTTAGGGTAGTGTAGTAGACAACCCCAAGTATTGATCTAGGCCCATTTTGATATATTTTATGCCACTATTTCACCGCCAAATGCGAGCAAACAATTAAAAAAAAATTCATTTTTCACAATTTTAGGTTTCTCACTGAAAGTATTTACAAACAGCTTGTGCTATTATGGCACAAATTGTTGTAAAAGCTTCTTTGGGATTCCCTTTGTTCAGAAATAGCAGACATATATGGCTTTGGCATTGCTTTTTGGTAATTAGAAGGCCACTAAATGCTGCTGCGCACCACACGTAAATTATGCCCAGCAGTGAAGGGGTTAATTAGGTAGGTTGTAGGGAGCTTGCAGGGTTAATTTTAGCTTTAGGGTAGAGATCAGCCTCCCACCTGACACATCCCACCCCCTGATCCCTCCCAAACAGTTCTCTTCCCTCCCCCACCCCACAATTGTCCCCGCCATCTTAAGTACTGGCAGAAAGTCTGCCAGTACTAAATAAAAGGAGTTTTTCTTTTTTTTAATAAAAAAAAATAAAATGTTTTAGCTGTGATGGACCCCTGCCTTAGCCCCAACCTCCATGATCCCCCCCCCAGCTCTCTAATCCTCTCCCCTACCTAATTGCCGCCATCTTGGGTACTGGCAGCTGTCTGCCAGTACCCAATTTGCCCCAAAAACAAGTGGTTTTTTTATCTTTTTTGCCATTTTTAAATGTTTTCTGTAGTGTAGCAGCCCCCCACAATACCCCAACCCCCTCCCCCTCCCAGATCCTTATATATTTATTTATTTTATTCTTTTTTCCCCCCTCTTCCCTCCTCATTGGTGTCAGTGGGTAGCTAATCGCGCGTGCGCACGCGCACCCGCGCGCGCACGCGCATGCGCATGCGCGCCCCCGCACGCTCCCGGCACCCGGCGTGCACATTGCACTTACAGGAGCCGGATGCCGGGTAGCGATGGGCCGCCCACCCGCCTCCCTGTTATGCTCCCACCCACCAACGAACCGGCACCATCGCTACCGGTGCAGAGAGGGCCACAGAGTGGCTCTCTCTGCATCGGAGTCTTCTGAAAGGGTATTGCAGGATGCCTCCATATGGAGGCATCACTGCAATACCCTGAGAGCTGCTGGAAGCGATTGCGATCGCTTCCAGCACTCTCTTAGACAACTGACGTACCAGGTACGTCTATTGTCATTAACTGTAAGTTAATGCATGACGTACCTGGTACGTCAGTTGTCATTAAGGGGTTAATGGTTTGATAGGGATTTTCAATGTATGGTCCCCTACATTTAATACAGTATATTAACATACGCCTAGATTTAGAGTTTTGCGGCCAAAGGGGTGCGTTAGCTACGTGTGTTTTTTTCCCCCCTGCACCTTTTAAACAACGCTGGTATTTAGAGTTCTCAGAAGGGC
The DNA here is from genome assembly GCF_027579735.1 of Bombina bombina. Lineage (NCBI taxonomy): Eukaryota > Metazoa > Chordata > Amphibia > Anura > Bombinatoridae > Bombina > Bombina bombina. Next base: position 647,903,183 of record NC_069503.1, read on the forward strand.
TGTGTTGAGCTTCAAAAAGGGAGTGTACAGGTATGTTTACCGCCACTTCAACTCTAAATACCAGTGTTGCTTACGGACGCGGCCAGCTTCAAAAACGTGCTCGTGCACGATTCCCCCATAGGAAACAATGGGGCAGTTTGAGCTGAAAAAAACCCTAACACCTGCAAAAAAAGCAGCGTTCAGCTCCTAACGCAGCCCCATTGTTTCCTACGGGGAAACACTTCCTAAGTCTGCACCTAACACCCTAACATGTACCCCGAGTCTAAACTCCCCTAACCTTACACTTATTAACCCCTAATCTGCCGACCCCGCTATCGGTGACCCCTGCATATTATTTTTAACCTCTAATCTGCCGCTCCGTACACCGCCGCAACCTACGTTATCCCTATGTACCCCTAATCTGCTGTCCTTAACACCGTCGACCCCTGTATTATATTTATTAACCCCTAATCTGCCCCCGCCCCAACGTCGCCGCTACCTACCTACAATTATTAACCCCTAATCTGCCGACCGGACCTCACCGCTACTATAATAAATGTATTAACCCCTAATCCGCATCACTCCCGCCTCAAAAACCCTATAATAAATAGTATTAACCCCTAATCTGCCTTCCCGAACATCGCCGAAACCTAACTTCAAGTATTAACCCCTAATCTGCCGACCGGACCTCGCCGCTACTCTAATAAATGTATTAACCCCTAAAGCTAAGTCTAACCTTAACGCTAACACCCCCCTAAATTAAATATAAATTAAATCTAACAAAATAAATAAATCTTATTAAATAAATTATTCCTATTTAAAGCTAAATACTTACCTGTAAAATAAACCCTAATATGGCTACAATATAAATAATAATTATATTGTAGCTATTTTAGGATTAATATTTATTTTACAGGCAACTTTGTATTTATTTTAACCAGGTACAATAGCTATTAAATAGTTAATAACTATTTAATAGTTACCTAGTTAAAATAATTACAAAATTACCTGTAAAATAAATCCTAACCTAAGTTACAATTAAACCTAACACTAAACTATCAATAAATTAATTAAATAAACTACCTACAATTATCTACAATTATCTACAATTAAATCAACTAAACTAAATTACAAAAAAAACAAACACTAAATTACAAAAATAAAAACACTAAATTGCAAAAAAATAAAAAAAGATTACAAGAATTTTAAACTAATTACACCTACTCTAAGCCCCCTAAAAAAATAACAAAGCCCCCCAAAATAAAAAAGTGCCCTACCCTATTCTAAAATAAATATTTTACAATGACGTCATCCAAGATGGTGTCCCTCAAATTCCGATTGGCTGATAGGATTCTATCAGCCAATCAGAATTAAGGTAGAAAAAATCTGATTGGCTGATTGAATCAGCCAATCAGATTCAAGTTCAATCGGATTGGCTGATCCAATCAGCCAATCAGATTGACCTCGCATTCTATTGGCTGATCTGAACAGCCAATAGAATGCAAGCTCAATCTGATTGGCTGATTGGATCAGCCAATCGGATTGAACCTGAATCTGATTGGCTGATTCAATCGGCCAATCAGATTTTTCCTACCTTAATTCCGATTGGCTGATAGAATCCTATCAGCCAATCGGAATTCAAGGGACGCCATCTTCGATGACGTCATTTAAAGGAACCTTCATTCGGACTTAGGACGTCGTTAGAAGAGGATGGATCCGCGTCGGCTGCTTCAAGATGGTCCCGCTCTGCGCCGGATGGAAGAAGATAGAAGATGCCGCCTGGATGAAGATGTCTACCGGTCCAGATGCCCTCTTCTTGCTGGATAGGATGAAGACTTCGGACCCTCTTCTGGACCTCTTCTTGCCGGATAGGATGAAGACTTCGGACCCTCTTCTGGATGGATCGGTGATACCCGGCGTGGTGAAGATAAGGTAGGAAGATCGTCAGGGGCTTAGTGTTAGGTTTTTTAAGGAGGGTTTGGGTTAGATTAGGGGTATGTGGGTGGTGGGTTGTAATGTTGGGGGGGGTATTGTATGTTTTTTTATAGGCAAAAGAGCAGAATTCTTTGGGGCATGCCCCGCAAAAGGCCCTTTTAAGGGCTGGTAAGGTAAAAGGGCTGTAAAATATTTATTTTAGAATAGGGTAGGGCATTTTTTTATTTTGGGGGGCTTTGTTAATTTTTTTAGGGGGCTTAGAGTAGGTGTAATTAGTTTAAAATTCTTGTAATTTTTTTTTATTTTTTGTAATTTAGTGTTTGTTTTATTTTGTAATTTAGTGTTTGTTTTTTTTTGTAATTTAGTTTAGTTGATTTAATTGTAGATAATTGTAGGTAGTTTATTTAATTAATGTATTGATAGTGTAGTGTTAGGTTTAATTGTAACTTAGGTTAGGATTTATTTTACAGGTAATTTTGTAATTATTTTAACTAGGTAGCTATTAAATAGTTAATAACTATTTAATAGCTATTGCACCTGGTTAAAATAAATACAAAGTTGCCTGTAAAATAAATATTAATCCTAAAAAATAGCTACAATATAATTATTATTTATATTGTAGCTATATTAGGGTTTATTTTACAGGTAAGTATTTAGCTTTAAATAGGAATAATTTATTTAATAAGATTTATTTTATTTCGTTAGATTTAAATTATATTTAACTTAGGGGGGTGTTAGGGTTAGACTTAGCTTTAGGGGTTAATACATTTATTAGAGTAGCGGCGTGGTCCGGTCGGCAGATTAGGGGTTAATACTTGTAGTTAGGTGTCGGCGATGTTAGGGAGGGCAGATTAGGGGTTAATACTATTTATTATAGGGTTTTTGAGGCGGGAGTGAGGTGAATTAGAGGTTAATACATTTATTATAGTAGCGGTGAGGTCCGGTCGGCAGATTAGGGGTTAATACTTGAAGTTAGGTGTCGGCGATGTTAGGGAGGGCAGATTAAGGGTTAATACTATGTATTATAGGGTTTTTGAGGCGGGAGTGAGGGGGATTAGGGGTTAATACATTTATTATAGTAGCGGTGAGGTCCGGTCAGCAGATTAGGGGTTAATAATTGTAGGTAGGTAGCGGCGACGTTGGGGGGGCAGATTAGGGGGTAATAAATATTATGTAGGGGTCGGCGATGTTAGGGGCAGCAGATTAGGGGTACATAGGGATAATGTAGGTTGCGGCGGTGTGTGGTCGGCAGAATAGGGGTTCAAAAATTTTAATAGAGTGGCGGCGATGTGGGGGGGCCTCGGTTTAAGGGTACATAGGTAGTTTATGGGTGTTAGTGTACTTTAGAGCACAGTAGTTAAGAGCTTTATGAACCGGCATTAGCCCAGAAAGCTCTTAACTCCTGACTTTTTTCTGCGGCTGGAGTTTTGTCGTTAGATTTCTAACGCTCACTTCAGTCAAGACTCTAAATACCGGCGTTAGAAAGATCCCATTGAAAAGATAGGTTACGCAATTGACGTAAGGGGATCTGCGGTATGGAAAAGACGCAGCTGGAAAGTGAGCGTTAGACCCTTTCCTGACTGACTCTAAATACCAGCAGGCGGCCAAAGCCAGCGTTAGGATCCCCTAACGCTGGTTTTGATGGCTAACGCAGAACTCTCTAAACTCTAAATCTAGGCGCTTGTTTTTAGAACTTTCTAGACTTCAGATCATGGTAGAAAGTCAGATACAAAACATTGCTCTTCAACCATTTTTCCAAGCCATTCCAAAAGTACATTTGTGATTACAATGGTCTACAACTGGTCTCAGCAGCGGAGATACGATAAATAGGACACACTTTTAAACCTAGGAGATCTTAATTTTTTTTTAATATGAAATGGTAGTATTTAAACATGGACAATTCCAGTAATAACCTAAATTCTAATGAGGATTAGGAAGAAGTATTTATCATGCAATGAGCATTATTAGTTAATTCAAAAACCGACACTACTGTAAAATTAACAATACATACATAGTTTTGCTTCACAAATTTTTAGGCAAAAAATCAACGTTACTCAAAATGATATTCTTTCATATGAGTATTTTTCATATAAAAATGTATTAGTACATGTGTCCCTTTAGGTAACTTTTAGGTTACAACATGGTGTTGCCCATTGCTTTATTAATACTACATCAGTATTTAAATAAATAATATATATGTTTAAAACACACATCTGCATATCCTCAGACTACTTTTGAACATATCATTATATCTAGCATTTATTTAAGGTTTAATGATAATTTAACTTAAGATTTTCAGGATATGAAAGCACTGATAGACATTTGAATACTTCTGCATGCGCAGATCAAATATGAAACATTTCTTATTTTCTTATGGTAAAAACTCACACAAAAAGTATTTTTTAAAGTAAATGTAGATGCTTTACATGTTTAGTATGGATTTTTATACTATGGGTTTGTTATGCACAGTCATATACATTAATATATCAAAATATTGTGAACTTGTTTCTGTGTAGTATTAAATGATGTAGTGATATATAAAGATGTGTCATTCGGCCATTCGTTGAAACACTAATATATTAACTGTTTTCACTGATATCGGCCAAATACACTAACAAGATCCATGTAGATAAAAAGGAAAAAATTAGACAGTGCTAAGCAAATACTGGGAGTATTAGAAAGCTAGAGTTGTACATCAAACAATTATTATCTCTGATATATTATTCTTATAAATTACACAATAAACCACCATAACTTGGTCAAAAGATGAAAATAGAATTTATTATCTAAAACATATAATAAGGGTGCATGGATTAAATTTATGCAATAAAATTCTATGCAATAAAAATGATACTGTAAAATTCATACAATAAACAAACCATATGATAAAAAAGCGTACACTGTTGTTTTTATATGAGGATGTCTCCTCTTGGTGACAATAACCATATAAAAACAACAGTGTAGCTTTCTAATACTCCCAGTATTTGTTTAGCGCTGTCTAATTTTTTCCTTTTATCTACATTAACTTTTCAGATTAGCAGTGAGACTGATCAGTAAAATAGCACACAGGGTTGAAGTTTAGCGCGTCTTGCTTTTTACATTTTCCACTAACAAGATCGATGAATTGTGTAGCAGATTGACTAGAATACGATTTTTGAAGGGTAGGAAAATTAATTAATGAAGCCTTTAGCTTAAAGAGTGAAATTTGAGCCATTGCATGTAGGTATTAATATCCTTGAAAAAGACAGAATAGAGTGCTTGTTTAGACCTAATTCTGACAACTAGAACACCAATTTTATGAAAAGATTGACAGTGCTTAAATGACATTACAATGAGAGATCGTAAATTGACTGTTAAAAGCTTTTTGAATAATCATAACGGTTATTAAGCAATGCACTACAAACATTAAATTCAGCAAATTGCATTTATTTCTTTACCTTTGGAGATAATCAGGTTGTGTCTAAGTTGACAGCTCTTGATAGCAATGTTGAAGACTGTTTGCACGATATTAAATAAAAGCAAAATGGAGTTTGATTAAAAAAAACATTGATAATGTATCTTAAAGTGTTTATATGAATGTCCAGTGTTACACATTAATACAAATGAGTCAAGGAATTATACACTCTGCTAAACTGTTTGTTTTTTCAAGAAAAACATTTCGATGTTTTGAGATTTTTGCTCATCAAATGTACTGTAATATACAATTTATTTTAATTAGTAAGTAATTAAAATGATATTTCAATGTAACTGCATATTTTATAGTTGCATGAATTCCTTTTTTATATTGTATTACTATATGTGTGTTTGGCATTGATCTGCAGGGTAGTAATTGTCTCTTTATTTTAAATATATGACCATTAAAATTGGGAATGTGATAATATACCTATTGTTTAACAAGTATTAGTAGTATCTGGTTAGCTTTAAATAAGTTATATATAATAAGCTATAATAGGAGTGCAATATATATATGTTTTGCTGTGACTTGGGCAGATGGGTTTCAAATCTTCGGCCTACATAATGACACTAAAAAATCTATTTTATTCATATAAACTCTGAGGTAATGTGTAGTATATATAATTAGGTTTTTAAGAGAGAGAGCATTCAAAAGAAAAAAAAAAGTTCATATACAGTAACTTAATTTATTCATAATTAAAATAATAAAATTTCCACTAAAATGAGGTAGACATAACTGCAATAGCCACATTTGCTTACAGAAACAATTTAAAGTAATGTATTTGTTGCAGTATGGACTTTAACTCATTTTAAATCATTACTAACTTTAATTAGATTACAATACCACAATTGGAATCAAATTTGAACCTAATTAAACTTAAGTTGACAGGCCAGTAGTCTCCTAACACTCTTACTAGGAAAAGTATGAGAGGCACCATCCGTCACATGCCCTGAAAAAGTCAGTCTTGCTCTGTTCCATAATGGGTTATTCTAAAGGTTTCCCAACCCTCTGCATTCCTTTGCTTAGCATTCTTTTTACCAGGGGCCTAACTTTCAGCTAAATTATTGTAAACTTCTTGAAGGCCCACCCTCTACTGGGTTGTCCTTTCCTCATCATGATGCTACACCAGTGCATTTACCAGCAAAAAGAAAAAATTAAGGCATTGCCACCTGACCAGGACCGATGGACTAATCAGTCCAAAAAGAGGGCTACTTATATCTGCAACAGCTGCACATTAGAGCTCTTCCTTTGGACACCACCACTTCACCTGTAACAAGAAAAATACAGGACAAAGAGTGAGCAAATACCTAGAAAGTTAATTAGAAAAATAGGCAGACTTACTGAACTTCAACCTATAAATAACCTGCCCAGAACATCCTATCAAAACGCAAACAAGTCTTAAACGCTAAAAAAAAAATGACAGTCCCAAAAATCAATAAGTAAATCCTTGCCTTTAAGTATTATCAAATATATTTAGATGGCGGCAGTATGTATCATTCAATAAATCCACAGCTGTGCACTAAATTTCTATTGTATACACTAACTTAATGGCATACTCTATAACTTATAACCTATCATAGCTTAACAGTAATCAATGTCCATGGGAGGAATAAATGTGCTATGCAAATAAATTCAACCACAGTCCTTAAAGGGACATGAAACCCACACATTTTCTTTCATGATTCAGATAGAGAATATATTTTTAAACAACTTTCCAATTTACTTCTATTATTTAATTTGCTTCCTTCTCTTGTTATCCTTTGCTAAAATGTTTAGGTAATTACAGGAGCAGCAGAGAACCTAGTTTCTAGCTGCTGATTGGTGGCTGCATAAATATACTGATTCTCATTAGCTCACCCATGTTTCAGTTAGACGCCAGTAGTGCATTTCTGCTCCTTCAACAAATGATACCAAGATAATTAAACAAATTAGATAATAGAAGTGAATTAGAAAGTTGTTTAAAATGTTATTCTCTATCTTAAGCATGAAAGAAAATGTTTGGGTTTCATGTCCCTTTAAGTAAATGCCACTAGAGCAGCCAATCCAATGCAGACAAAACTTTAAACACTGGAGACTGCCGAGGACCATAGATAATCCAGCTCACAAGTGGATATAATAAGTCTACACACCCCTGTTAAAATGTCAGGTTTCTGTGATGTAAAAAAATTAGACAAAGATAAACCATTTCAGAAGTTTTTCCACCTTTAATGTGACCTATAAACTACACAACTCAATTGAAAAATAAACTAAAATCTTTAAGGTGGAGGGAAGTAAACAATAAAAAGTAAAATAGTGTGGTTGCATAACTGGGGATGTAGCTGTGTTCAGAATTAAGCAATCACATTCAAAACCATGTTAAATAAGAGTCATCACACTCTTGCCATAATTTAAAGTGACTCTGATTAACCCTGAATAAAGTTCAGCTGTTCTAGTAGGTCTTTCCTGACATTTTCTTAGTCGCATCCTAAACAAAAGCCATGGTCCGCAGAGAGCTTCCAAAGCATCAGAGGGATCTCATTGTTAAAAGGTATCAGTCAGGAGAAGGGTACAAAAGAATTTCCAAGGCATTAGATATACCATGGAACACAGTCATCATCAAGTGGCACAACAATGACATTAACAAGAACTGGATGTTTCTCCAAAATTGATGAAAAGACGAGAAGAAAACTGGTCTGGGAGGCTACCAAGAGGCCTACAGCAACATTAAAGGAGCTGCAGGAATATCTGGCAAGTACTGGCTGTGTAGTACATGTGACAACAATCTCCCGTATTCTTCATATGTTTGGGCTTTGGGGTAGATGGCAAGACAGAAGCGTTTTCTTACGAAGAAAAACATCCAAGCCCAGCTAAATTGAGCAAAAACACATCTGAAGTCTCCCAAAAGCATGTGAGAAAAGGTGTTATGGTCTGATGAAACCAAGGTTGAACTTTTTGGCAATAATTCCAAAAGATAACCCAAGATATCAACATGGCAGATTATCACTGCTATACACATGCACGGTTTTAAGTAATCGTCATAGCAAACGTTACTGGAAGAAAACATGCAGACCCGCTTTATCGATAACAGACATTGCTGATATCAACGCTGAATATAGCATGTAATAATGAGTGATGGTGCTGCGAGAATCTCCCTAATAATGAGCATTAAATATATATTTATTTAAACAAGGAACTACAGTATTTATGATATCGATGTGTGCATGTGCATGGTGACAACATCGCAAGTTGATGAGATGCAATTATTAAAATTACGATTGTTACTTTTGTTGCATCGTGTGCCTCCCATATTTGAGGGTTGGCTGATATGATGTAATAGATGCAAATTAAAATTAATTTTTCTCATGTTTATAAACTTCATTTCAGACAACAAATAGGTATGTGAGGATATGTAAACATGTTACATATGATATTGATGGCCATTTGGTGGAAAAAATACAAAAGTTTTGGAATCCTTTAAAAAATACACATTATGTCAAAAAACTAAAGAGAAAAAGAGAAAAAGGTCTGACCAGTTATGGGCCAAAAACTGTACTCATAGATCATAATGCTAGGCTTCTCAATCCCTCTCATCTTTAGCCTATTGTAAATGGTCAATCATTATGCAGTTATGAGCCTATACAGTATCTTCATGGTATAGGGGGCGAATTATCAAGCTCCAAATGCCCCTGTTTCCGTGCGAGCCTTTATGCTCGCTGGAAACAGTAGTTATGACTTGTTCGCTGCCTCTGACTTGTTCGCTGCCTCTGAGGCTGCGGTCTGCAATGATTGACACCCCCTGCTAGCAGCCGCAAATCTGAATGGGGGCAGCATTGCACAAGTAGTTCACCAGAACTGCTTGTGCAATGATAAATGCTGACAGCATGTGCTGTCGGCATTTATCGATGTGAGGCGGACATGATGCGCTTCATTGTATCATGTCCGTCCGGAATTTAGTAAATTGGCCCCATAATCTCACAAGTCTAGTACACACCAAGTAGGTTTAGAATATTCCACAATTATTATTATTATTATTATTTATTTATAAGGTACCAACAGATTCTGCAGCGCTGTCCATGGGTACAAAGATAAAAGTACAGTACAATACAATATAAAAGACACCAGACAAGTTTAAGAAACAAATACAGGGGGAATTGAGGTCCCTGTTCCAGTGGGAACTTACAATCTAGATGGGTAGGAGGGTGAGAAACAGGAGGTGGGGACTGCAAAGGTGAGAATGATGTTAGTGTGGAGTTAGATGAGGGCACCTATTAGGCAAGTGGAATTAATTTGTTACTGATTTGGAGATAGGCTTCCCTGAACAAAAAGGTCTTTAGGGAGTGGAGAGAGGAGGAAAGGATAGAGGAAAGTCTGAAAGCTTGAGGAAGAGCGTCCCAGATGGTTGGTGCCACATGAGAGAAGTCCTGTAGTCTAGCATGGGAGGAGGTGAAGGTAGAAGATGCAAGGAGCAGGTCATTGTTGGATCTTTGGGGGCCGGCTGGAGTATATTTGTTGATGAGTGAGGAAAGGTGGGGGGGGATGCGTTGGTAAAGGCTTTGTAGGGCAGGGTGAGAATTTTGAATTTAATTCTGCTGTGAATGGGAAGCCAGTGTAGGGACTCACAGAGAGGTGCAGCAGATACAGAGCATTGGGAGATGTGGATTAGCCTAGCAGAAGCATTTAGGAAGGAATGAAGAGGGGAGAGGCGGGAGAGAGGGAGGCCAGTTATTAGGTTATTACAGTAGTTAAGTCAGGAAATTATCAGGGAGTGGATTAGCTGTAATAGTTTCAGCACTCAGAAATGGACGAATTTTGGAACTATTGCATAGGTGGTTGTGACAGGATGAAGAGAGCAATTTGATGTGGGGTATGAAGGACAGATTATAGTCAAGTTTAACTCCTAGGCAGCGGACTTGGGGTGATGGGGAGATAGTGGTGTCACCAACAGTGATTGAAAGGTTAGAAACCGGTGTAGAATTAGAGGGGGGATTAGAAGGAGCTCAGTCTTGGACATGTTGATTTTTACATGGTGAGAGGCCATCCAAGAAGAAATGCCAGATACGCAGACACTGATTTGAGAAAGGACAGAAGGAGAGAGTGCAGGGGTGGATAGGTAGATCTGAGTATCATCAACATAGAGGTGAAAGTTGAAGCCATAGCTACTGATAAGCTTACCCAGTGAGGAAGTATAAATAGAGAAGAGTAGAGGACCCAGAACAGAGCCTTTAGGTACTCCAACAGACAGAGGCAATGGATAGAAGGAGTCACCACCAAAGGAGACAGAAAAGGACCTATTAGAGAGATAAGAGTAGATCCAGGAGATGGCAGTGTCAAGGGAGCCCAAGGGAGCTGAGAGTCCGTAGGAGAAGGGGATGGTCAACAATGTCAAAGACAGCAGACAGATCAAGTAAGATAAGTATTGAGTAGTGGCTGTTGTTTTTAGCAGAAAGAAGATTGTTAGTAACCTTGGTGAGGGCAGTCTCAGTTGAGTGTTGGGGATGGAAGCCATATTGCAAGGGGTCAAGCAATGAGTTGGAGGACAAGAAGTGGGTTAGGCGATCGAAAACTAGTTTTTCCAGGACTATTGAAGCTAGCATAAGCAGTGATATGGCGCGGTAGTTTGCAGGAGAATTGGGGTAGAGGGAGGGTTTTTTGAGGATGGGGTGACCTTTGCAAGTTTGAAGGAAGATGGGATGAACTGGAAGTAAGGGATAGGTTGAATATGTGTGTAAGAGCTGGAATGAGGGCAGACGACAGAGAAGGTATTAGATTTGAATGGATAGGGTTAAGTGGGCATGTAGTGAGGTGTAAGGAAGAAAATAGGGAACTCACTTCATTCTCAGTGGTTGGGGGGAAGGTGCTGAGAGTGGTGGAGGGGGTGGCCGGGGACAGAGATGGAAGGTTGCCGTCTTGTGTTGGGATATTAGTTTGGATGGTAAGTGTTTTGTTGAAAAAGTAGTTTGCCAGGTCTTGAACACTAAAGGAAGATGAAGGGGGTGGTGCAGGTGGATAGAGGAGCGAGTTAAAAATGGAGAAGAGACGTTAAGGGTTTGAGGAGTGAGCAGATAAAAGAGAAGAGAAGTAGGTTTGTTTGGCTAAGTTAAGGGCAGAAGAGTAAGAATAAAAAATTTATTTATAGTGGAGGAAATCTGGTTTAGAGCGGGATTTCCTCTAGGCATGTTCAGCAGCACGGGAGCATTTTTGCAGGTAGCGTGTTTGCTTAGAGCACCAGAGTTGGAGCTGACAAGTTGGGGTTTTGAGTATTTGGGGAGGAGCAAAAGTGTCAAGTGCAGAGGAGAGAGTATTGTTATAGTGGGTTGTAGCAAGGGCAGGGCAGGATATCATGGAAGTGTGGGGGAGGCGTTTTTTAATAAATTTGGAAAATTGGAGAGGATCCACAGTGTGCATATTTCTACAGGTGTGGGGCAAGGGGGAGAAGTAGATTTAGCCTGTATATTAAGATTAAAGGTGAGCAGATGGTGGTCTAAGATGGAAAATGCGCGACAGGTGACGTCAGAGAGAGAGCAGAGGTAGGAGAATACCAGATCAATAAAGTGTCTGCCGCAGTGAGTAGGGAATAGGGTGGTTTGTGAGAGCCCAAAGGAGTTTGTGAGTGAGAGAAACTTGGAGGCAGCAGGGGCAGATGGGTTATCAATGGGGATGTTGAATTCCCCTAGGATTAGAGCAGGTGTATTTATAGAGAGAAATTGAGAAAGCCAAGCAGCAAAGTTATCAAGGAATTGGGAGGTTGGTCCAGGGGGGCGATAGTTAACTGCCACCCTGAGGGAGATTGGGGAGAACAGTTGGATGCAGTGAACTTCAAAGGAGGAAAAGGAGACAGATGGATGAGGATGCAGGTGCTGATAGGAGCAGGAGGGGGAGAGTAAGATGCCAACCCTGCCACCATGTCTCTCACCTGGCCTAGGTGTGTGGTTAAAGTGGAGACCACCGTGCGTGATAGCAGCAATGGAAGCAGTGTCAGAAGATGATAACCAGGTTCCAGTAATTGCTAGAAGATTGAAGACAGTTGTAAGTTTGTTAAAGACAGAGCGAGCATTCCAAAGAGCACATGAAAAGAGAGGGGATAAGCACTGTGGGTTATTAGAGATGAGATTGATAGGATTGTGTGACCTAGAGTTTGTGCAGTGGGGGACTGAGTGAGAGTGTAAAAGGGTGGTGATTGCTGAAGGGCCACAGTTAGGAGAGATGACACCAGCAGCAAGCAGTAGTAGGAGTGTGAGTGACAGAAGGTGAGAGTGAGACTTGTAGGAGCGGGTATGATTAGACACAGGAGAGTTAGATGGGGAAATATTTCTAAGGAGACAGAGTAGTTCATGAGAGGGCAGCATAGGGGATGAGAAAAGGGAGGGTGAGCTATGGATAGTGTGGGGGTTATTGTTGCTACAGGGAAGTGCAGTGAGTTTTAGGAAAAGGGCAGACAGAAATAGCAGAAAAGACATGGAGAGCATTGTGCAGGTGTATAGTTAATAAGTTTTACCTGTTGGTGGGACTGCAGTTTCTCCCACAGTTTCTAACTCGTCATTTGTTGGACAGGGCACTTAGGACAGGGCAAACATAGCCAAGGCTCAAATAGCCTATGCTCAGCTGTATGTAGCAGTGAGCTTTGAGTTGGGATGATTTAATTCAAGGCAGCTGTGTACAAATAGACTAGTTAGGAGACTGGAGTTACACACACTTGCAAATTAGGGGCCCCATCCGATATGCAGCGTCGCCCGCAAAAGCCAGCGACAACGGTTTTTGCACGGGTTTGGTATCCTATATACAGTGCCGCATATAAATGTGGCACATATATTTCACCCATCACCCAAAATTTTTACTACCATATGCTAACATGGGACCGCATCGTAAATCGGTTTCCAATATCCAGCGCAAGGCCTTATGTGGCGAAAATGGAGAAATCTTATTGGAGCACCGTATGGGAGCACCGTAACTCCCTAAAATGCCTGCAAAAAAACCCCTAACACCTAACGCATGCGAAATGTCTATCTACCTGTCAACCGCAATCCCCCACAGCAATACCTAATAAAGTATATTAACCCCTAAACTACCGCTCCCGGACCCCGCTGCCACCTACATTATATGTATTAACCCCTAAACCACCGCTCCCTGACCCCGCCGCACCTAAATAAAGTGTTTAACACCTAAACCGCCGCTCCCGGACGCCACCTACGTTAAATGTATTAAGCGCTAATCTGACCCCCCTACATCACCGCCACCTACATTAAATTTATTACCCCATAAACCTAAATCTAACCCTAACCCTAACACCCCCCTAACTTAATTATTATTTAAATAAATATAAATAATATTACTATTATTAACTAAATTATTCCTATTTAAAATAATAAAATTCCCTATCCTAAACTAAATTACAAATAACCCTTAAAAGGGCCTTTTGCGGCGCATTGCCCCAAAGTAATCAGCTATTTTACCTGTAAAAAAAAAAAGGACAATCCCCCCCAATATTACAACCCACCACCCACACACCCCTACTCTAAAACTTACCCGATCCCCCCTTAAAAAACCTAACACTACCCCATAGAAGATCACCCTACCTTGAGCCGTCTTCACCCAGCCGGGCCGAAGTCTTCATCCAATGGGACAGAAGAGGACATCCAGACCGGTAGAAGTCTTCATCCTATCCGGGCAGAAGAGGATATCTGGACTGGCAGACGTCTTCATCCAAGCGGCATCTTCTATCTTCATCCATCCGACTAGGAACGGCTCCATCTTGAAGACCTCCGGCGTGGAGCATCCTTCTAGGCCGACGACTAACGGCAAATGAATATTCCTTTAAATGACGTCATCCAAGATGGCGTCCCTCAAATTCAGATTGGCTGATAGGATTCTATCAGCCAATCGGAATTAAGGTAGGAAAAATCTGATTGGTTGATTTAATCAGACAATCGGATTGAAGTTCAATCCGATTGGCTGATTGAATCAGCCAATAGAGTGCGAGGTCAATTCTATTTGTACAAACAGATAAAAGGGACGTGGAAGGGTAACCAGGCAGATAATGGAAGCAGGAGAGATGCATACCAGTGTATTACAAACAGATTAAAGGCACATGGAAGGGCAACCAGGCAGATAAAGAAAGCAGGAGAGATGCATACCAGTGTATTACAAACAGATTAAAGGGATGTGGAAGGGCAACCAGGCAGATACATGAAGCAGGAGAGATGCATACCAGTGTATTACAAACAGATTGATGGGACGTGGAAGGGAAACTAGGCAGATAAAGGAAGCAGGAGAGAAGCATACCAGTGTATTACGAACAGATTAAAAGGACATGGAAGGGCAACCAGGCAAATAAAGGAAGCAGGAGAGATGCATACTAGTGTATTACAAACAGATTAAAAGGACATGGAAGGGCAACCAGACAGATAAAGGAAGCAGGAGAGATGCATACCTGTGTATAACAAAAAGATTAAAGAGACATGGAAGGGCAAGCAGGCAAATAAAGGAAGCAGGAGAGATGCATACCAGTGTATTAAAAACATATTAAAGGGACGTGGAAGGGCAACCAGGCAGATAAAGGAAGCAGGAGAGATGCATACCTGTAGAGAGATGAGAAATAGGGTTAGAACAATGCTTCATGTTGTTAGTAGAACATTCTGGATGATAGTGTTATGGATATATTTCCAGTTCTTAACTTGCCACTTGTAAGACAGGGCACTTAGATCATTAGGTAAAGAAACACATGCCCATACAGGGCTAGATTGCAAGTTATTGTGCTGGTATTTCAAATTGAAAGTAAAAAGTTATTGCGCTTGCGCTAATTCGACACACGCAAAAAGCCGAAATTACAATATTATGTGTGTTATAAACTATTTCCCCATAAAAGTCAATGGAGGACACTCCACTCTTGCGCAAAACTGATCGCATATTCTCATGTGCTTTAACCTGACATGAAAATATGAATATTTTACATTCAAATGTTCTATTATTCATAAATACATATTTCTCTCTCTCTATATATGATGGTATTTTGGTACAATATATCTATACATACATATATATATATATATATATATATATATATATATATATATATATATATATTTTTTTTATAGGTGTAGATATATACATATATATAGGAATATTTATTTTTAAATACATAGAACACATTCTGCTATGTGCAGAACATTGGAATGTGAAATATTTACAATAAATACATAGTTAAAACCTTTATTAAATATGAATATGGCATTAATATATTTCTTTGTGCTGAAATGAAACAAGTATAAAACCAAATACATGATTATATAAATAAATATGTAATATAAGTGAATAAAACTTTTTTACACAGAAATATAAACAAGAAGATACTTGCAATTAAAGGCAGGACATTATATAAGGTGGTGAAGCAGTCTGGAACTGTAATCACAGAACTGCAATCAAAGACAGGATAACCAGACGGGGAATCCTCCAAGATCACTACACCTTTCAAGGAAAGAGCCTCTTAATCAGGTGGTATGATGAACCATATAACTGTTTTTATTACTAAGGATAAATTACTCTCATTGGTGGGCAATATATTAAAGGACCACTCAATGCAGTAGAATTGCATAATTAACAAGTGCATAAAAAAAGGACAATGATTTAACACTTAGGGGTAGATTTATCAAGCAGGGGATGCTGCAATCTACCCCCAAAGTTTCTAGCTCGCCAGAAACTTAAGTTAAGGAGTCGCGGTCATAAGACTGCTGCTCCTTAACTCGTCCGCCACCTCTGAGGTGGGGTACTGCAATCATCCTGATCCGATCAGGATGATTGACACCCCCTGCTAGCGGCTAAATGTGCAGGGGGCGACATTGCATAAGCATTCACCAGATGCAGGGCATCTATAGCGAATCATGTCCGTCCGGGGTATGATAAATCTATCCCTTTCTCTGAATTTCAAATACGCAGTCAATTTTTTTCTGACAAATTAATTTTTTCTCTCTCTTTCAAGCCCCCTGTATCATGTGATAGCCATCAGCTAATCACAGACTAGTATACATATATCCTGTGAGCTTATGCACATAGTAGGATTTTGTCCCCCAGAAATTGTCCATATAAAAAGACTGGAAAATTTGATAATGTAAGTAAATTGGAAAGTGCAATAAAATTGCATTCTCTCTCTGAATAATACAAGTTTATTTTGACTTAAGTGTCCCTTTAAGTAAATCAACACTAAAGGGCTTGATGCCCCTTTTTCCACGCAAGCCTTTAGGCTCGCCGGAACAGTTATGAAGCAGCGGTCTAAAGACTGCTGCTCCATAACTTGTCCGTCTGCTCTAAAGGGATGAGGACATAAATCCGCCTGATCCTATATGATCTGGCTGATTTACATTCCCTGCTAGCGGCTGATTGGTCACAAATCTACAGGGGGAGGCTTTGCACAAGAAGTTCCCCAGTACTGCTTGTGCTATGATAAATGCCGACAGCGTATGCTGTCGGCATTTTCGATGTGCAGCGGACATGATACGCTACATCGTATCATGTACATCCGCACTTAAGTAAATGGACCCCTTAATCTCACAAGTCCAGTACACACAACAAGTAGGTTGAGAATATTTAACAATGATCATTAGGTATAGAAACAAATGCCCATACAGGGCTAGATTACAAGTGGTTGCGCTGGTATTTCAAGTTAAAAGTAAAAACGCTCACGCTATCTTGACACGCGCAAAAACCCGAACTTACAATATCATGTGCGCGATAACCTATTTCCCCATAGAAGTCAATGGAGAATATAGTGTGAAAAACTTACACCCCACTCTTGCGCAAACCTGATTGCATGTTCTCATGTGCTTTAATCTGACATAAAAATATGAATATTTCACATTCAAATGTTCTTTTTATTCATACATACATATTTCTCTCTATATATAGATATGATGATATTTTGGTACAATATATATCTATACCTTTATATATATATATATATATATATATATATATATATGTGTGTGTGTGTGTGTGTGTGTATATATATATATATATATATATATATATATATATAAAGTATTAGTTTAAGGGTGTGCACACTTATGCATCCATATTATTTTATTTTTTTATTTTTACTACCCTCCACCTAAAAGATTTCAGTTTGTTTTTCAATTGAGTTGTACAGTTTATAGGTCACATTAAAGGTGGAAAAAGTTCTGAAATGATTTATCGTTGTCTCATTTTTTTACATTTTACACTCACAGCATTTATTAAATTCATAATTGCCAAAGCTTTGCCACAATCCTGTACCTTCTACAAGGCAAATAGTAGGGTTTTTTTTGGCTTGTTTACAATACTGGGAGTGATAAATCTGAAATTGTCAAGTCACTCAAATGCAATCCTTTACTCTTTGATCCTTTTTATAGAACTCCCTGATACATAGCTTTTCATACTTATGTAAATCGACTGCTCATATTCATTCTTAAAAAATCATTTACATAGCACAGCAGAAAATATTTCTGTTTTTTACAAAAGCAATAAAAATATATATGCAGGTAGTCATCATGAACTGACATTGTAATCCTATGCAATTTCTTGGGATATTTCATGTAATTTTTATTTGCTTTCAATATGATTACAATGTAGTCAATCTCTGCAAAGTGTGGAATTTTAACACCAACTGTATCACTTCAGTTTAATTTAAGTATTAAATAATTTAAGTTTTCTGAAAATTGTAAAACATGCTAAATATTATGACAACTTAAAGCAAGGTTATGCATATGTTCTTAGAAAAGTGTGAGTCATAATTTGGTCTAAACGTATCTATTTAAGTAAAACACACACAATGAATAGAAAATATTTTTTGTGAAAATACTTTTTACATTTGCATAGAAATACCTGTTATGTTTGGTGTGAATGTAATTTATTAACTTAAAAATCTATTTGTCTTTCTTTTTTTTTCCCCAACAAGTATTTATTTAATTTAGATTTTTGCATTATGTAGCCTATGGGATAATTTAAGAACTGTTACATTTGTTACAGAAATGCTAAAATAAAACTTATTCTATCCTTTGGTTATAGAACTTTGCACAAAATTATCATTATAACAATATATATGTTTATAATGTTTATAACACTGGTTTTATTAAAGTGACATGATACCCAGATGTTGAATCACTTGAAAAAAAGTCTTTTTTTTTTTAACTGCTGTATAATGTGTTTTAGGTGCTAGGGCGTATGATACAAAGCAGTAGCTTTACATTTTTGCAGTTGCTTCATTGCTCTAAAGACTGCTGCTCCATAACTTGTCCACCTGTTTTGAGGCCACAGAAATCAACCCGATCGAATTTGATCGGGTTGATTGACACCCCCTGCTAGAATTTGCAGGGGGCAGCATTGCACCAGCAGTTCACAAGAACTGCTGGTGCAATGATAAATGCCGACAGCGTATTCTGTCGGCATTTATCGATGCTTGGTGGACATGATACGCTACATCGTATCATGTCCGCTCGCACAAAGATAAATATGCCCCTAAGTATACACACTATTTGTTTGATCATATACAATGATATGAATATCATATATACAAACTTTTACCAGTACATGAGTTCTTAAATGGCTCAATAATAAAAAAAATTCCTATGGTGGTATGCGGTTTCTAAACCTCTGAACATATTTTTTCTTTAATTGGTTAATGGCATATGTTATCTGTCTAGCTGGCTATCTTACATAGGTTATCCACTTATCCAGATTTGTTTATTTGGAAGAGTTTTATACATATACATTGTTTTTTTATCTACTATATGATCCATGGTTAGTTGGAATTCATTTTTGATTTATTATTTTATTGTAATTTGAGATTGTTTTTATAATCTTATATGTTATATTTTAGGAGTGGTCCTATATGTATGGGAGACGTCCCAAATTTTACTACTGTGAATGTATATTATACACTGAAGTATCTCTGTAAATAAATTTGTAATAACCTTTGCCTACTCTGCTTGGGGTAAATTTTATTATATTGCATATAAACATATCCAGTATAATTAAGACTAATCTATATTCACACCTATCTATAGTCACTAATTTAGAATTCCTTAGGTATTGAATTTGTGGTTTAGTCTATATAAATACACGTACAGACAATCCCAGTCTAATTAAGGCTAATCCTCTTTAACACCAATTTAAGATCACATATTGAGATATCTTTAGCTTCTCTTAGCACCCTCTAAATACTAAATTAAATTTGTTGTCTAATTATATAACACACTTTGGAGGAAGGTGTGTTTTTAGAAGGGTTTGATATCTATACATTTTTTGGCCAGCGCAGTACTTACTTATATATTTGTCTATAAGTTTGTTATTAAAAATTACTTAAAGATGTAAGCAACACTATGCCCATTTTTAAGAAGGACTGGTGTGTCACTTAGGCACAAAACAGTAACGATAATTCAATACACCCAGGCACTGTGAAGGGAGTAATATAAATGTATATAAATTAATTTGAGGTTCTGCGTTAGTAAATTTTTTATACTTTATGATTACAATAAATGAATATTTTACTGCTACCAATATTTGCCCTTTTGCGGGTGCACAATGCATTATCAGCCATTGTAATACTAGGCAGTATTTTGGGCGTAAAGTTGGCATGAGTGGGGTGTTAGAAAAAAAAAAGGCACCGAAAAGTGCCTTTACATTGTGGTCTATTTGAACTGTGTGTTCCCAGTAAATATATATGTATCTGCTTATATACATAAATAGTTATGTGTTAATATGTGTTTTACAATATAAACATATATATTTAATATTGCTGCCATCTCTGCACTATTTCCCCCCCTTCGTGCCCTTTGGTTCTGTGCCATCTCTGACGGCATGAGAATGAGGCTGATATTGGAGTCTATGAAAGCGTGCTTTTGTGAGCAAAATGCTTCACAGCAATGTAAACGCGAGCTCGCATTTGAATTGCTCTCAACTTGTAATACCAGTGCATATTAGTGTGCACTGGAATTTCTCAAAGGAGTGCAAATATCGCTTTCATGAAAGTGATATTTAGCACTCCACTTGTAATCTGGCCCTAAATAAGGCAGCTCAGCCCAAAATTACAAGAAGAAACAGATGCGCCACATGGCCCAATATTGTTTGATCCAAAGATATAATAATGGTATATATGGTTACACTAACATGTGTTGTAGCACTCCAATTAGTGCAATAGGAGCAGTCTGGGATCTATAACAGTCACCCAGAAGACAGATCTCTTAAGATGGATGTGTGATCTATGATAAAAAGATACAAAAGACACAAAGGTGCCTATATGGCCTAGTACAGTATAGCCAAGGGAAATGCAGTCAGATGGTATAATATGCACTCACATTTGTTGTAGCATCTCCAATGATGCTAGTAAAGCAGGATGGGATCAATACAGTCACCCAACAGACTTGTTCAGGGCAAAGAGGATACACCAAATCTCCAGGAGATCCAGGGGACCAAAAATTGGTCCAATAAATTCAAATATAGGAAGCAAATGTTTAAAAGTAATAAACTTTATTTAAAACAAAGTTAAAAACAAGCTACGCGTTTCTCAGCCAGTGGCTGTTTCATCAGGCTCTCATGCTCTGGCTTTTATTTTTTATTTTTTCTACAGCCCCTGTTTCAGTTGCAATCTCATTTCTGACTTCCTGTTGCTGATTGTTGGCTTTCCCATGTCTAAGTGTTTGGATTGTGATGTTGAGCTTCTGCTGCCCAGCTACTGCTGATCTTTTGCTTGGATTCTGACTATAAGGTCAGGAGGCTGCATTCCTTTGACCAATTCCCATAACCCCAATTCAAACACATATCCCAACTTTAACTTATCTAAATCTTATCTAAAAATAAACACACGGACACAGTTGCTATGGTGAAATGTGGAAAGGTCACAATTTATTAAATTAAATTAATTTTGCCACCTTTAAGCTTTGTATTGCAAAATTCAGCCATAAATCAAATTTAAACACCAAACAATGCCACTGCATTAACCAAGAATTTTGGGACCCACGCCAAGGGGGGGGGGTGGACCACAAATACCCCCCTGGCAGGGCAGGTGAAGAAAGGAGAACCCCACGGCACAGCCCATCCCCTAGACCTACAGATCACCCTTCAGGGCTGAGTATGCCGCGGGATCCTCCCACCCCACTTGCTGCCCCGCCCACATGCCAAACTTCACCGCTTGTTGTAATTGTACCACTTAACTACAAAAAACAGCTGCCATATTTTTATCCTCCAGCCAGTGTAGACCGCCTTATGGAGGAGCACGGGCGGTCTTACTACGACTCAACCAATTAGTCAACATCCTGCCCTTAGCCATGCTGCTACTGTTCTCTTCACGTGACCTCTCTGGATTTTTGCATTGTGTTCTGCTGTTTCTAGGGTGGGAGGGTGGGAAACAGAGAAAAAAAGGTTAGTGACCATTTCCTGCTGGCCCCCTCCTTATATCCCCTTTGCTCTGCCCCTCCCCTGTCCTTTCTCCTGACCAATGGCCACTTGTTGGCCCTAGCAACCTTTTCCTCTTATCCTTTCTTAAACAACCCCCACTCGGCACACCTAGCCTTCCTATTGTTCACCCCCAGCAGCCCCTCCCTTAGGACGTTCCCCTCGCATGCGCTCCCTAAACTATTTTTCTTTGTGGATCTTGTTTTTTGCATTGCTTTCACTTTGTGGATACCAACCACTGCATCTCTAACTAATCTACCTGCTTGTCAGCTATAGAGGTAGCTACAGAGATACCTGCCTACTGTGTGCGAGCTACAAAGGTACCTGCTTACTGTGTGCCAGCTACAAAGGTACCTGCCTACTGTGTGCCAGCTACAAAGGTACCTGCCTACTGTGTCCCAGCTACAGAGATACCTGCCTACTGTGTGCCAGCTACAAAGGTACCTGCCTACTGTGTGCCAGCTACAAAGGTACCTGCCTACTGTGTCCCAGCTACAGAGGTACAGTACCTGCCTCCAGTCTGCTAGCTACAGCTGCATCTCTAACTAATCTACCTGCTTGTCAGCTATAGAGGTAGCTACAGAGATACCTGCCTACTGTGTGCGAGCTACAAAGTTACCTGCCTACTGTGTGCCAGCTACAAAGGTACCTGCCTACTGTGTGCCAGCTACAAAGATACCTGCCTACTGTGTCCCAGCTACAGAGATACCTGCCTACTGTGTGCCAGCTACAGAGATACCTGCCTACTGTGTGCCAGCTACAAAGGTACCTGCCTACTGTGTGCCAGCTACAAAGGTACCTGCCTACTGTGTCCCAGCTACAGAGGTACAGTACCTGCCTCCAGTCTGCTAGCTACAGAGGTACCTGCCTCCAGTCTGCTAGCTACAGAGATACCTGCCTCCAGTCTGCTAGCTACAGAGGTACCTACCTCCAGTCTGCTAGCTACAGAGGTACCTGCCTCCAGTCTGCTGGCTACAGAGGTACCTGCCTCCAGTCTGCTGGCTACAGAGGTACCTGCCTCCAGACTGCTGGCTACAGAGGTTCCAGACACACTCATTATCACTCATTTCTAAATTGCCTTAAAGGGACATGAAACCCCAATATGTTCCTTCATGATTCAGATAGAGAATACAATTTTAAACAACTTTCCAATTGACTTATATTATTTAATTTGCTTCCTTCTCATGTTATCCTTTTCTTAAAAGTTTATCTTGGCAAGCTCAGGAGCAGAAAAGTACCCAGGTTACAGCTGCTGATTGGTGGCTGCATATATATAACGATTGTCATTGGCTCACCCATGTGTTCAGTTAGAAACCAGTAGTGCATTTCTGCTCCTTCAACAAATGATACCAGGAGAATGAAGCAAATGATATAATAGAAGTAAATTAGAAAGTTGTTTAAAATTGTATTCTCTATCTGAATCATGAATGAAAATATTTGCTTTTCATGTCCCTTTAAGTGCCCTATACAAAAAATGTTGCACCTGAAGCAAGAGCTTACTGCTAAGCAGCGAAAATAACACAGTAAAGGTAAATGTTTATAAGTGTAATATATCTATATATCCGTTTTGTTATAGAAAAGTAGTCTAGCTGTGCAAAAATAAAGGGAAATGAAACACATTTTTTCTTTCATTATTCAGATAGAGCATACAATTTTAAACAATTTTCCAATTTACTTCTATTATCTTATCTGCTTCCTTCTCTTGGTATCCATTGTTGAAGGAGCAGCAATGCACTATTGGGAGTAAGCATATGAGCCTAAATAGGTATACTTTTAACAAAAGGATGCAAAGAGAAAGAAACAAATTAGATAACAGAAATAAATACCGACGTTATTTAATATTACATCTGTATCTGAGTCATGAAAGAAAAAAATGGGTTTCATGTCTATTTAAAGATGTCATAGAAACCGTGTAGGTGGAGCAATGGGCATACTAAGGGCAAAGTTTATGTGAAAATCCTAATCACCACCCAGAATGCCCAAGTAAGAGAAACTTGTAAAGATTCTTGTCACCTTGCTATTTCAAAACTAAAGAGGTTGTTTTTTCTTCCAATTTTTCTTAAACAATTCACACATTCTTTTTTGCACGTTCCTGTTGAGTGTTTTATAGAGTATGTATTTTTTTGGAGGGGGTATAATGCACTTCTGTAAGGTTTTTAATGCATTTTTTGTGATGTTGCTAACTTTCATTGTCAAATTTATTTTATACACTAAGAGCTGATTAGTTGCACAATAGATGCTGCTCTATTGATTGTAATAGAACTTAACTCACGTATCATGGCTGTGAGGAGGGGTGGATTCAAATCTGGGGCCCGATCCGCTATGCAGCGTCGCCCGCAAAAGCCAGGAACGACAAATTTTGTGCTGGTTTGGTATCACATATACGGCATAACATAGAAGTTACGCTCGTATATTTCACCCTTCAGCCGTAGTTTTTTGGCCCGTAGAGTGATATACCAAACCCGCGCAGCTTGGTATCCAATATACAGCGTAAGGACTTACGTGGCCATTTTCACCTCGCCACAAAATGCAGGCGTAGTAAGCCTTACGCTGAGTATTGGAGCCCCGTAACTCTCTAAACTACCTGCAAAATAAAACTTAACACCTAACGCAATCGCAATGTCTATCTACCTGTCAGCCGCAATCCCTAATAAAGTGTTTAACCCCTAAACCGCTACTCCCGGACCCCGCCGCCACCTACATTATATGCATTACCCCCTAATCTGATCCCTCTACACCGCCACCAGCTATATTAAATGTATTACCCCCTAATCTGATTCCCCTACACAGCCGCCACGTACATTAAATTTATTACCCCCTTATCTGAGACCCCTACCTCGCCGCCACCTACATTAACTATATTATAATGACTATATATGATCTGAGTCGTAAACAACTAGAAAGACTAATTGTATGAGGAATACAATAGAATTCACAGCAGAGATTGCCACAGATTGTATATCATATAAACTCCAAATAATGGATTCAGATAGATTTTATATTATATTGTTTTTTTAAAAAGTTCCATAACATTCATACCTTGTAATCTTTATTAAAGCTTTATTAAAGCGACTAGGAACCAACATTCATACAGTGGTAGCGGTTAGAAAATTAAAAACACTTAAACCCAATCATGCATATTTGTTGTGCATAGATATATAGATCAACATGGGCATACTTAGAATTGTATATAACATAAGCTAAGCCCTTACAATCCGAGGGCTAATTTAACTTTTAACTATTAGTCTAAAGTAAGCACCATGATTGACCCGCTATTAGCAAAATAATTTTTTGTATAATTTTTGCACAAGGGTAAGCAGTTAAAAACGGCAGACAGGAGAGACAAAGCTGCTCCTGCTGGACCCCTGACGCGCATTTCACAGAACGCTTCCTCAGAGGGGGTGCGGGCCGCCGCTACCCGACGTGATTTATATATCTGTTGAGCCCACCTTCCTAGCATCATAGGTTGCCCATTATAGAAGATAGGTATCTGATTGGTTCATGAATCTGTCAGTCAGACCTATTTGCTCTGACATGGGTTGTCTTGCCGCGCAACTGGAGGGCGTAAGTCATAGGGCGTGTTTCCAACAACGGTAAAGCCAGTCACAATTGGTATACTGGGGGTGTGTGAGAACTACTCTGTGATGATAGGACGATCACAGAGTAGTGTAAACAAAAGATACGGATCTTGTGTCACATTCACTTATAAAGCTACAAATGATCATATTGAAACATCGAACATACAAATTAATCTAAGCATCAATATAATTTTAGGTGGAGTATAAGAGATGATCTAAACTATCTTGGGTGAAAAACTTGTTAAAACCCTATTACATGAATGTGCCATATGAGCACTATTGGTGCATTATAGTATAGGAATATTAATGAGAAGCAATTGTATGAAGAGGAGAAAAAACGGCATGATGCAGAAAAGTGCATGATTAGCACTGTTAATACATACGATGAAACTGATATATACATTTGTATGCATATTGTGAAATATCTGTAAATTCGTAAATAAAGTGCTTTTAACAAAGTTAGAGTATATTATGAAATTATAGTCTGTATAACATATAGATGGAATTTTTACAGACAAGAAAATAAATTATTCGCAACAAATATAGAGAATATTCAAGAAGATATTATGTCATATACATTGATACTGATCAATGCTGTTTGCATATTTTTACCGAATGAGAAGTCAGCATTGCAGGATACTCCTAAGTAGAAATATATATTCTTTTTATAGATATTTACTTTAATTTTTTACAATGAACTGACCTCATAAAGTAATTTGAATATTGGTTGAATTCTATTTAAGATGTTAAATGTTGCGAGTTTGCAAACAATTTGTATTGTTGGGAAAGAAAATGCACTTCTGAACTACAAAAATAATGATGTGAAGTTTTTTACTATGGAATCATTGATCATAGAAGGCCAGGTGCATGATTGTATATAAAGCCTGGGGATCATTATAATCTATGTTAAAGAA
Source organism: Bombina bombina (assembly GCF_027579735.1). Taxonomy (NCBI): domain Eukaryota; kingdom Metazoa; phylum Chordata; class Amphibia; order Anura; family Bombinatoridae; genus Bombina; species Bombina bombina. Next base: position 647,929,438 of record NC_069503.1, read on the forward strand.
TGCTGCTTGTAAATTAAACTATAAGGGTGAATAATGAAGTTGTGATAATAGTATTAATAAAGGTTTGGTGATGTTGAAGATCAAAAATCCAAAAGGATAACAAGTGAATGAAGGTGAAAAATAAAATTCAAAATAAAATTCAAGAAAAAATAAGTAACTATCTAGTTACTTTTTAGTGATGTGCTAGTATTGAAAATAAATATTTTATAGTAGGATTCAATCACCTGTTATCTTACTAGTTAGTGACATGTGAGTAGAAATTACTCAAATATGTAATAATTGAGTGAGAAAAAGAGAGAGCACAATTAAGTGAATGTCTAAAATTGTGAGGTGATGCAATATTTGTCATAGCAGACTTTGCCCAGATTATACCCTGTTTATATTAACAGCAATATATACAGTGCCTGGTAATGTAACAATGTTGTACCGCTTTCCATTAGTTTTGAGTAAAGGATGGTTTAATTGTATAAGTCAGAAGTGAAGTTTATAAGTATACAAAATAATTATTGAAATCATTCATACCATATGTGGCTGACTTCTCATTCGGTAAAAATATACAAACAGCATTGATCAGTATCAATGTATATGACATAATATCTTCTTGAATATTCTCTATATTTGTTGCGAATAATTTATTTTCTTGTCTGTAAAAATTCCATCTATATGTTATACAGACTATAATTTCATAATATACTCTAACTTTGTTAAAAGCACTTTATTTACGAATTTACAGATATTTCACAATATGCATACAAATGTATATATCAGTTTCATCGTATGTATTAGCAGTGCTAATCATGCACTTTTCTGCATCATGCTGTTTTTTCTCCTCTTCATACAATTGCTTCTCATTAATATTCCTATACTATAATGCACCAATAGTGCTCATATGGCACATTCATGTAATAGGGTTTTAACAAGTTTTTCACCCAAGATAGTTTAGATCATCTCTTATACTCCACCTAAAATTATATTGATGCTTAGATTAATTTGTATGTTCGATGTTTCAATATGATCATTTGTAGCTTTATAAGTGAATGTGACACAAGATCCGTATCTTTTGTTTACACTACTCTGTGATCGTCCTATCATCACAGAGTAGTTCTCACACACCCCCAGTATACCAATTGTGACTGGCTTTACCGTTGTTGGAAACATGCCCTATGACTTACGCCCTCCAGTTGCGCGGCAAGACAACCCATGTCAGAGCAAATAGGTCTGACTGACAGATTCATGAACCAATCAGATACCTATCTTCTATAATGGGCAACCTATGATGCTAGGAAGGTGGGCTCAACAGATATATAAATCACGTTGGGTAGCGGCGGCCCGCACCCCCTCTGAGGAAGCGTTCTGTGAAACGCGCGTCAGGGGTCCAGCAGGAGCAGCTTTGTCTCTCCTGTCTGCCGTTTTTAACTGCTTACCCTTGTGCAAAAATTATACAAAAAATTATTTTGCTAATAGCGGGTCAATCATGGTGCTTACTTTAGACTAATAGTTAAAAGTTAAATTAGCCCTCAGATTGTAAGGGCTTAGCTTATGTTATATACAATTCTAAGTATGCCCATGTTGATCTATATATCTATGCACAACAAATATGCATGATTGGGTTTAAGTGTTTTTAATTTTCTAACCGCTACCACTGTGTGAATGTTGGTTCCTAGTCGCTTTAATAAAGCTTTAATAAAGATTACAAGGTATGAATGTTATGGAACTTTTTAAAAAAACAATATAATATAAAATCTATCTGAATCCATTATTTGGAGTTTATATGATATACAATCTGTGGCAATCTCTGCTGTGAATTCTATTGTATTACTCATACAATTAGTCTTTCTAGTTGTTTAGTTCTGTTCTCTGAGATCCCACAACAGATACTGATCCCAGTTGACTATATTCATTATAATATATATATATATATACCAAATATATGTATTTATATACAAATAAAGGGACTATATCTGTCATTACTTAACTCCATCCCCCCACCACCTCTACTCTAAAGTATGATCTGAGTCGTGTTTGGGCTTTATACTTATGCCCAGTCCCACTGCTATTATGCGGGTGTCCGGACACTCTTTAAAATTGGTACTTCGAGATCAGACTATATATTCTTTTTATTATTATACATTTGGCGGTTTCGTGATGATATTGCGCTTAGTTCCAGACTATTGGCTGATGGTTGTTCAGCTGTTAGTGACGTGTAGTCACACCCCCTCCCCCTGTCACTCATGATTGTAAACTATTGGAGGTCTTATCGCTGATGACGCTAGTAATCACACCCCCATCAGATGATTGGCTGATGACCCACACGGTTTGCTGTAAGCTGAGAGCTCACTTTGTGAGTTGCGATGATCGCCATGATATTATGTAGGTACAATTTGGTGCGACTACTATTTGGCCGTGAATGGGTCTAACAGCCCCCGGCCTAAACTGAAACAACCTCTTTGGGACAATCGTTCATATCTGCCGAACATGTCAATTACCACTCCCCCAACGGATGATTGGCTGGTAATCTTTGTACACAGATATGTCGATCATCATGATTTAGTGCAAATCTGGTGCCGGTAGGTTTATATTTACATAGACCCGATGACTACTCTCATTTGGGATATATCATTCTGACTCAGACTATAAGTGATAATCGCTAACTACTACATTTGATCACGTACATACCCTTCGAACACCCCTAATAATATTCTGATCATATCACAGTGCTATGTAGAGGATAGCCAGATAACGATAATGCCTTTAGACAGTGTTGAGGAATGTAATATATTATTATAAGTTGGTCTAATAATCTTGTTAGACTAAGGAAGGAATAGATCCTTATAGACCTCTCATGGTTGCTAAGCATTTTATGGCAACAATCAATCACACAGGATTCAGCCACACCTCCAAACACCACACGCTTACAATCACTCACACTGAATTCAGCTGTGTCAGTTTGTGGGTGGTCAGTTAAAACCTGGTTATGATTGGTTATGTTATTGTATATAGTGTAGCAGTATGTGTATTGTTTTATACAGCCTGATGAAACCGTGCTGTGACATGGAGAAATGCGTTGTTTTTTAACTTGTTTTAAAATAAAACCTTTTTTTAATTCTATTGCTGCTACACTGTAACTTCTTGGAGATCTGGTTATTTCCCAAGTAACACCTTTTATTCCTGGACTCCCCCTGGTGGGGCAAAGTGTGTTCTGACTACCTAAGGACCTCATTCTCCTTTTATCTCCATCCACTCCTGGATTCCCCCTGGTGGGATAAGGTGCTTTGTGACTACTTAAGGACTACAATTTCCTGGATTCCCCCTGGTGGGATAAGGTGCTTCGTGACTACCTAAGGACCACAATCTCCTTCTTTGGGATTTCCCTGTACACTGCCTGAGTGTTTGCCGGATGACTTTTGGTTCCGGTCTGCCTATATTGCACGACTGTGCATTACACCACATGAGTAGCAATTTGGCTATCTATATATATTTTGTTGGATCCTTATCGTTTGATCTGCACTATGTGGCGCCCTCTATGTTTTGTTTCTTAGGATACATTAACTATATTAACCCCTAATCTGAGCCCCCTACACCGCCACCAGCTATATTAAATTTATTAACCCCTAATATGATTCCCCTACACCGCCGCCAGCTATATTAAATTTATTAACCCCTAATATGATTCCCCTACACCGCCCCCAGCTATATTAAATTTATTAACCCCTAATATGACTCCCCTATACCGCCGCCAGCTATATTAAATTTATTGACCCCTAATATGATTCCCCTACACTGCCGCCACCTATTTTAAATATATTAACCCCTAAACCTGAGTCTAACCCTAACACCCCCTAACTTAATTATTATTGAAATAAATCTAAATAATATTAATATTATTAACTAAATTATTCCTTTTTAAAACTAAATACTTACCTATAAAATAAACCCTAAGATAGCTACAATATAATTAATAATTACATTGTAGCTATTTTAGGGTTTATATTTATTTTACAGGTAACTTTGTATTTATTTTAACTAGGTGCAATAGCTATTAAATAGTTAATAACTATTTAATAGCTACCTAGTTAAAATAATTACAACATTACCTGTAAAATAAATCCTAACATAAGTTACCATTACACCTAACACTACCCTATCAATAAATTAATTAAATAAACTACAATTATCTCAACTAAAATACAATTAAATACACTAAACTATATTACAAAAAAAAAACCCACTAAATTACAAAAAATTAAAAAAGATTACAAGAATGTTAAGCTAATTACACCTAATCTAAGCCCCCTAATAAAATAAAAAAGCCCCCAAAATAATAAAATTTCCCTACCCTAAACTAAATTAAAAAAGTAATCAGCTCTATTACCAGCCCTTAAAAGGGCCTTTTGCGGGGCATTGCCCCAAAGTAATCAGCTCTTTTACCTGTAAAAAAAGAACAACAAAAAAAAGGGGTTAATATATTTATTATTAGGAGTGAGAGGGGGATTGCGGATAGAGGGGTATACGTGTCGGGCTATTTTTGGGAGGTATGTTACACAGTAACGGGAGATTTAATATTTTAGTTAGTTTTTTTGGGCGGCGGCAGTTTCTAAAGTGCCGTAAGTCACTGGCGACTCAAGAAATTTGTACTTACGCTGATTTATGGACATCGCTAGTTTGTCCGACTTACGGCACTTTAGCAAATGCCAGCGCCGTATATGTGATAGCTCGCTGTGCGAGGTGAAACTATGGGCGTGCAGGTTTCCACGCTTGCACCAAAACCTTCGGCGTATATCGGATCATGCCCCTGGGGTGTTGAAAAAAAAAATTACACACAATATTAGTTTCCCAAATGAGTTTTAATTAAATCTAGGCCATTGTATCCAAGTCAACTTGAATTAAAAATGACAATATCTTAAAATATAAATTCATAATTTTGGAAACAAAAAACACTGCTACAGTTAAATGTTCCATTAGTTCTAGCCTGAATAGGTTTCCACTAACGTGTATTGAATGGCCAGCGCCTCCTTAACTACAGTAACTGTGAGTAGATTCAAAATACCACATTAAAATTAAAGCATAATGGATGTAGCTGAACAATCCAGTCTCAGTAAAATCAATGTAGTAAAAAAACTGTATGTAAACATTACTTAACAAGATGTCTTGACATTAAAGGATCACAAAACTTTGAATTTTTATCCGTAATTACATTACCAGATTTCAATCAGGAACATGTATATATCATAACTAACCTACTTATAAACAAAAACAAAGTTTATAAATCTAATATAATTAAATTTTATTTTTTGATTCTGACGTACCTGAAGCTAAACCCCCTATTATGGGCCATCCACTAACAAAACTATTCTCCAATCAAATTTTGTTTTTGCGCATATCATTAGAAGCCGATGTCGTCATCATGCGTATGCGCACTTCGTTACTGACATGCCGATGTCATCATCATGCGCACAAGCACTTTGTTACTGACATTCGCGCATGCGCATATTATACAGGTGATACCAGAAGATTCAGAGCGTCTGCTGTTTAGACATATTCGATGATGAGGTCATACAATCGTGCATGCGCATTGCGGCTTAATTCTGACATTTTGATAACTCAGGTTATCATGGATGATTGGTGCATGTAAATGAAGATTCGAGCGGTGGGTTTGGAATTCAATAAATTCTTAGAGCAGAATATCTTGATAACGGTAAAAGTATGAAACACAAACCGGATTACAAATATAATTGATACATATTGATTTAGCGATTCAAGATAACTTTATAGCAACATTGAGTGTCCCTTTAAACAACATTGCATCAAACAACTACCATATGTATTTTACAATGATGAAAGCTATGTGTATATTATTATGTTCCCTTTTGAAGATAATCACAATTTTCTAGATTGTATCAGGTATGTATCATTCAATATATACTCCCATTGAAAATGCTGTATGCTATCTCATTTATTAAAATCCATAAATCTACATGTGATGCTTACAGTAGAATATTTGGTAGGGGCACAAATAGATAGATTATAATGGTATTATGTAGAAAAACGTACCTAACATATAATGTCTTGCAGAGTAATATTTATTATATCATAGCTAAAGATTAATTATTTCTGACCACTTTATTTTCATCATGCTAGAATGACAATGCTATGTTTGACAGATAGTATGTGATGTGATAATTAAGCTCACAAGTTATGCTGCATTTTCTTAAGCCAACACATCAATATATATATTGTAACAGAAATACTCCAGAGTCTGCTAAACATCTGTCTCTGGCTCCATTAAAAAAACAAACAAAAAAAAGCAAGGAGAAGCAAACATCCTTATAGGTCTAAGATTAGAGATGTTATCACAATTAAATTAAATGTACTCACTGCCTACAAAGGAGATAACCTAAAAGGGACATGAAACACAACATTTTTGTTTTTATTCTTTTTCATGATTAAAATAGAGCATGTGATTTTAAACAACTTTCCAATTTACTTCTTTTATCCAATTTGCTTCATTTTCTTGGTATTTCTTTTTGAAGAAGCAGGTATACACTACTGGGAGTTATCTGAAGACAGACCAATCAGCAATTAGCTCCCAGGTATGCATTGCTGCTCCTGAGCCTACCTAGATATGCTTTTCAACTAAAGATACCGAAAGAGTGAAGCAATTTAGATAATAGAAGCACATTTGAAAGTTTAAAATCACATGTTCTGTCTGAATCATGAAAGAAAAAGGTTGGGTTTCATATCCCTTTAAAATATAAAAATATTGTACTAGATAAGAAAGGGTGTGCTAAATTTATAGCAATATCGCACTTTAATTAATTTTTGTGCATATTACAAGTTGAAAGTAAACGTGTTCTCTTGAGTGCAATCAAATTTAACCTGTGTCGGATTACGGTGACTGAAGACCTCATGTAAACAATTACACTCATACAAACACTATCTGATAAAAATTAGTAATAAATATATTAAAAATTTTTCTTTATAAGGGTTCAAAGGGATATATTTATGGCCATGTATTTGACTGCTAAGGGCTATAATATATATATATATATATATATATATATATATATATATAGTAAAAATTATAGAGATCAGCGCTAGAAGTGTATGAGTGTGCTGTTAGTCTTAATATATCTTCCAATCCACTACTGGAAAATATATATATATACGCAAGACACTTGCCAGTTAGGCAGCAAACAGTCTCATTCAGTCAAGTGTGGAAAGTCTATGGATGTGTATTATTCATTATTCATTAATATCCACAATGCTAGTTCCTGTGTGCTGTGGAGGAGTAGGCTGCTCGTCTGAGAGAAGAAGAATGATCCCCCGCAGGGGAAACGCGTTAGGCTCCGCCCCCCCGCCACACGCTGACATTGCACGCTGTGCCTACACTTCTACACGGAGCTGCATAAAGGATTGGACTGATTTAATATATATTCATATAAAGCAGATCTGCGAATATCTTTTGGTGCTCCATACTTGATCTTATGTATAGTAGAGCGATTTAGCCACTTGTGTTTCTAGCCTTGCACGCTGGATGTAACACCTGTATGACTACAGCTCTATAGTGTTTTTCTGTAAACAAGGAATATCTTTCTCTTTGCCTACAAAGAAATGCCTGTAAGGGTTTTTATCCTGCACTGTTAAAAATTACCTTTTGTATATAAATAAACACCTGTTTTTACCTCTATCACCTGGTAGCTGTATATTTTAAACACTACACATTACCCTACTCCTATACCCTAGTCCCCGTTTAAATATAGGTTGCAGAGTTCCAGGAACACTCTGCAGACTCCAAGGAAGAATTGGAGACCTGAGGACATACAGGAGGACGACAAGGGATAAGAGTATATTAACAGAAGTGCCTATTACATACCTCATAAGTTGAGGTTGAACCAGGTGAGAGCGGATTTTTTCCAACTATTACAGTATAAGTAATTTATCTGAACATACTACACGAAGTGTGCCTCTTGGCGCTTGTTTTGTCTCATATATATATATATATATATATATATATATATATATATATGTGTGTGTGTGTGTGTGTGTGTAAATAATAATGCTTTAATAATATTTAATAATGTGTTTTACTGTGTATTTACTTTAAATATTTCCCAATATTATAGGGAAATTCATTCTATGTATTTTTAAATAGAATTTCCCTTATATATCTGTCTATACCTGTATATTTGCACATAGATATATAAGTATAGATATATATTTTACATTAACATCAATTATAAAAAAAAAATCTCTTTTAAAATATTTTTTTTTTTTTTGTATGTAAAGAACATTAAAATGTAAAAAATGTGTAACGCACTTTTATGTTGTGCGCTGTAGGTCTAACGTGATCTCAGGTTATTGCACATGAAGAATTAATTATCTTAAGGTATGTTATGTAAATATCACACATAAAATATTGAAAGAATATTAATTATTATTATTAATAATTGTTATAGTTACTGGAATATATATATAGACTATTGTAGTACATCTATAATTATTATTTAATTATTATAATTACATATTTATGTGCACAAAACCTGACAAGAGTACACTAATTTTTCATGTGTGCTAAGCCAACATTGTAATGCTCATGGAATACTCCTCTATCAGACCAAACGCGGCCAGTAGTCTTGTTATCCTGGCGTCGAGCTGGACTGGTAGGGAATATCCCAGAGCAGAGAAAGTTAGTAAGATGAGAAAGGCGGCACTCACCACAGACAGGACAGTCCCCAGCGACAACAGCAGAGCAGTCCAAGGATGAACCACTAGAATGGTCAGGCAGGCAGGATTTGGCAACAGTAAAGCAGTCAAAGGATAAACCACTAGAATGGTCAGGCAGGCAGGATTTGGCAACAGTAAAGCAGAACAACAGTTTAAGGGTTAAGGCAGGTAGAGTAGTCAGACAAGCAGGTTCAGCAACAATAATCAATCCAGCAGTGTAAGGGTTAAGGCAGGTAGAGTAGTCAGACAGGCAGGTTCAGCAACAATAATCAATCCAGCAGTGTAAGGGTTAAGGCAGGTAGAGTAGTCAGACAGGCAGGTTCAGCAACAATATTTAATCCAGCAGTTTAAGGGTTAAGGCAGGTAGAGTAGTCAGACAGGCAGGCAGGATCAGCAACAATATTTAGGCACATAGAAAGAACAATATGTCACACCCAGGAGCACACAAAGTATCACCTATACTTGGGCAGTGACAGATTGTTATTAGAACATTTAAATAGTCACAGATTTGCGCCACTGAGCTCCAACCGGCATCCGGAGCGTGCGGCGATGACGTCAGCGCTGCACGTATCCTGAGCCAACACTGCCCCTGGCAACAAGCAGGGAAGGAGACGCCGTGTCCCTAGCAACGGCTAGAGTGGCGCGGCAGACATGAGTTATAGTAAAATGTGCTATATTATTATAAATTAAAAAAATATCAAAAAATATTAATAATTAATGTAAGTCATTGTAATAGATGTACTAAAATATTCTAAAAAATCAATAGAATATATATATTGTGACCTGGGATCTTGGAAACACACAGTCCTCAAAGCTGGAAACACCACACAAGGTTGTAGCTTTATAAAATGCAGTCTGTTTATTATCAGGTCTGGCAAAACCAGGCAAAATAAGCATAAACAAAACAAAAGAGGCTTGCTCCACTGAGCACTTAGTAGCTTTTCACAAAAGTAATAATGCACAGACCTTTCAAACTTTGTTTGTCCTTTAGAGATAATTCTTCTCAGTCTCTCAGGAAAGTGTTTACAGTTTCCCTTTACTGCTGGCAAAATCTACCTCTCAACCCCTGACTGGGGATTTTATTAGCACCTGCTGTCAATTACCACATGCAGGTGAGTAGCTAGCTGAGTCAGACATAATTCCTGGACTGGACTTTTTGACATGATGTGCTACCTGCAAACTGCGGGGTGGAGCACTGGTCCGCCATACTCTCCAAATGCTCCACCCCAGGGATCCAGAAATATATCACATATTTTCTCTATGTTGTAAACAAAAATTGCAATTCTCCGTGGGGTTGTCAGACCATACCCGCACTGCAGCACTTTTGAGGGAATATAGATACCTTCCATTACTATGCCTTGGATTCTGTCACATGTCCTCCCCCCCAGCTCAGACCTAGTGGGGTGAGTGACCACGGCCAAAAGCGTATGCATACGTGAAAGGCCATCAGCATTAACCTGTTTACTTCCTGCCCTGTTTTCAAATGAGAAGTGATAGGGTTGCAAACTAAGGAACCAGGGTGTAACTCTATTATTATTATCCTTATTTTGACTCATCCATTTGAGAGGTGCATGATCAGTAACTAGTCTAAATTTTCTGCCCAACAAATAATATTTGAGAGTTTCAACAGCCCATTTAATCGCTAGACACTCCTTTTCAACAATTGAATAGTTCTTTTCTCTAGGTTGAAGTTTCTGGCTCAGGTATAGTATTGGATGCTCTTCACTTTGACTTTCCTGGGAAAGCACTGCCCCAAGCCCTACATCAGAGGCATCCATCTGTAAAATAAACTCCTTTGAAAAATCAGGGGTGACTAACACTGGTTGTCTACAGATGGCTTCCTTGAGATTTAGAAATGCCTGTTCAGCTTCAGAGGACCATTTCACTGTTACTGGAGATTTTGCTTTAGTGAGGTCAGTTAAAGAACCCGCTATAGTAGCAAAGTTGGAGAAAAACCTTCTGTAGTTGCCTACAAGCCCAAGGAATGTTCTCACCTGTTTCTTCATCATAGGTCATGGCCAATTCCTTATGGCTTCAACTTAAGCACGTTGTGGCTCCACTATTGCCTTTCCAATGGAATAGCTAAGATATTTGGCCTCCTCCAAGCCAATGGTACATTTACTAGGATTTGCTGTCAGACCGGCATTTCTTATGGAATTAAGGACAGCTTGCACTTTTGGCAAGTGAGACTCCCAATCTTCGCTATGTATGACCACGTCATCTAAGTAAGCTGCAGCATAATGAGCATGTGGCCTTAAGATCCGGTCCATCATTCTTTGAAATGTTGCTGGAGCACCATTTAGGCCAAACGGTAACACCTTGTATTGGAAGAACCCATCTGGAGTAGAGAAGGCATTCTTTTCCTTTGCCAATCCTGTAAGTGGCACTTGCCAATAACCCTTGGTCAAATCCAATGTGGTAAGGTACCTAGCTCTCCCGAGACTCTCCACAAATTAATCAACCCTTGGCATGGATTATGCATCAAACTTGGATATTGCATTCAGCTTCCGGTAATCATTACAAAACCTGATTGTGCCATCAGGCTTTGGTACAAGCACAATTGGGCTACTCCAGTCACTTTGGGATTCTTCGATTACCCCAAGGTCCAGCATTTTCTTTACTTCTGATTTGATTGCTTCCCTCCGGGCTTCAGGTATTCTATATGGCTTTAGATTTCTCCTTTTTCCCGGTTCAGTGACAACGTCATGCTCTATTATCGTAGTTCTTCCTGGGACTGAGGAGAAAACATCTTAATTTAATCTGATGAAGTCTTTACCTCCCACTTCTGGTGGATAGTCAGGGTTTCTGAGATATTGACTAGGGGTTCATTCTTCTCCATTGTAGGAAGGTCTGCTGTTTTTATAGCCACAAGTGTTTCTCTTTCTTTCCACGGTTTAAGTAAATTCACATGGTAAATCTGTACCTCCTTTCCCCTCCCAGGCTGTCTTACTTTGTAATTTACTTCCCCCACTCTGTCAATGACTTCATATGGCCCATGCCATGTTGCCAAAAATGTGTTCTCTACAGTGGGAACTAGGACTAGTACTCTGTCGCCTGGGTTAAACACAAAAAACCCTGGCATTTCTATTATAGCTGTTCTGCTGGTGCTGTTGGGCATTTTCCATGTGTTCTCTAATTATGGGCATACTGGCTGTCATCCGATCCTGCATCTGAGTTATATGTTCTATCACACTTCTGTGAGGGGTTGACTCCTGTTCCCAAGTCTCCTTAGCTATGTCTAGCAATTCTCTGGGGTGTTTCCAAACAAAAGTTCAAAGGGTGAAAACCCAGTAGAAGCTTGTGGGACCTCTCGGATAGAAAACATTAAATAAGGCAAAAGGAAGTCCCAGTTTTTCCCATCTTTATCATTTACTTTTTTTAGCATAGCCTTTAGTATTTTATTAAATCGTTCTACCAGACCATCAGTTTATGGGTGATATACTGATGTTTTCAGATGCTTTATATTTCTACATCAGGTTCAGATATATTGGATTGACTTGTATTATCCTGTTCAGTGTTTCATCCAACTAGGGTTTCCATAGGGGTTGAGTGTTTCCCTCTAGCAGAAGTTATTTTGTCTAAGTCATCCCCCAATAAATCAGAAAAGGTAAAGTCACAAACAGTGCCCTCTACTGAATCTAGTGAATTTTCCTCAGCAGCATCACATAGATTAAAAAAAATGGGAAAAATCTCTGCCTATTATAATTTCATGGACTAATTTAGCCACTAAACCAACTCTATGATTTATAGGGCCATTTTGTGTTTCAATAAGTACTTTGGCAGTTGGATACTTGTGTATGTCCCCATGGACACAAGCAATATCTAGGTTCTGGTAATTATCAATAGGAGTATTTCTCAACAGACCCCTGTCTATGAGCGTAACCATGCTACCAGAGTCCAGCAAAGCTTTAATTTCATTTCCCTCAATGCTTACAGTGCACCATGGGTGGCCATTTAAACAAAAATTTTTGGTAATTTCATATACTGAACGAGAGTACAATGAATAATTGTCTCTCACATTGCCAACATTCCATTCTATAGCAACATCATTCTCAGGGCAGTCCTTTGCAAAATGTCCATACTCTTTACATTGAAAACATTTAATATTAGCATTAGAAAACATATTTGAGGCTATTGTGGACTCTTCCTGTCTCACAAAACTCTTGCCCCTTGCTGTAATGTCCCTCGGGCTGTAAAAACCCATCTGCTCCTCCCGATACCCCCTTTTCCCCATGTGACGGACTCCCCGCTACCCCGACTGGGTAGCGCCATCGACCAGGTCCTTCCTCTGCCTGGAACAAGTAGCTATGTAGCTCAGGAAAGTGATTCTAGCAGGAGCCCACCCAAATAAATAGACAGACTAGCATTCAGGTGAAAAATAGAACTGATTTTATGGAAAACACACACTCCTTTTATACAGACAGCTCATCTTGATAAGACATGGAGACAATGCCACAGTTTTCCCGCCATTCCCGCCCCTCCAGACTGACCGGCGCCTCTTCAGAAACCATAGTCCCACAGAATCCCAGGACACAGTGGTGACGGTTTTGGGGTGATCCCGGGGGAGCTGCAGCACTTCCAGGGTGTCATTTGAAAGCCATTGGTCCCCAGATGCTGCAGTTATTGGGGACTGGAGATACAGACCATTGAAGTAATGGGGTAGGGGTGTCCAAAACCCCTGGTTCCCAAAGAATCTCCCCTGCCGGTAATTCCCCCACCTCTTGTCCTCCCTAGGGGCTACTAATCCCCAAAAGAACGGAGCTCTGGGGCACATGGTTGCTGGAGCAACCAGGGGTAAAGTTAGCGGGTGTCCTGCTGTCCTGTGGCCGACTGGGAGTTCCAGGAGCCCAGACAGCCTGAGAGGAGTTAGGCGGGTGTCCGTGGTGAGGTGGCCGACCAGGAGTTCCAGGGGCCCGGCCAGCCTAGAAGGGTTTTCCTGGTCATACACCAGCTTTTCACAATACAAGCAAACCAAAGCTTCCAGGGACAGTGGTTGCTCTGAGGAGCCCAAAACCACTGAGAAACAACTTGGGTGAAGCCTATAGGGGGGCAAGGGTTCAGCCCCTGCAGCCCAGTATCCGTGACAACTCCCCTCCTCCAGTTCGGCAGACCCAGCTAGATCCACACACGGGACAGCTTGGGTATGTCTGAGGAGTTTATGCCACTTCAGTCCACCGGGAAAGTCCGTCAGCATTCCCATTGCTCTTTCCCGGTTGGTACTGGATGTCAAAGTTAAATGGCTGCAGGGCTAGGCTCCACCTCAACAGTCTCCTGTTGTCCCTAGAAACCCGGTTGAGCCATACTAGGGGGTTGTGGTCAGTAAGGATGGTGAAGGGTCTCCCATATAGGTAGGGCTGCAACTTCTTCTAAGCCCATACCAGCGCCAGACACTCCTTCTCAACCGCCACGTAGCCTAATTCTCGGGGTAGCAATTTGCAACTGATGTAGGCAACGGGGTGGTCCTGTCCTTTCTCATCCGCCTGGCTTAGTATGGCCCCAAGCCCGAACATGGAGGCATCTGTGTGGACAGAAAAACGTTTTACTGGGTTAGGAGTGATCAGTACTGGGGCAGAGATTAGGGCACATTTAAGACTCTGGAAGGCTTTTTCACACTCTGGGGACCACAGGACCTGTTGGGGAAGTCGTTTACGGGTCAGGTCAGTCAGGGGTTTGGCGAGGGTGCTGTAATTAGGGACGAACCTCCGGTAGTAGCCTGCAGTACCCAGAAAGGCAAGGACTTGGGTTTTGGTCCTGGGGGTGGGCCAGTTAGCCACTGCCTCGACTTTGGCCGGCTCGAGTCACTGCTTACCACAGCCGACTCGGTGGCCTAAGTACTGAACTTCAGAGCGCCCAATAGTACACTTATCTGGCTTCAAGGTTAGGCCAGCGGCTCGAAGATGATCTAAGATGGTCCTCCCAGGTCTCGCTATATATATGGCAATGTCATCCAGGTATGCACAGGCATAGTCCTGGAGGTCATCCAACAGGCGGTCTACCATTCTTTGAAAAGTAGCTGGGGCATTCTTCATTCCAAATGGCATGACCTTAAACTGGTATAAGCCGAAGGGAGTGATGAAGGTAGACTTGGGGACGGACTCAGGGTCGAGGGGGATTTGCCAATTAACCTTGCATAGGTCGAGGGTGGTCAGGAAGTGGCCCCGGGCGATACAATCTAACAGGTCATCTACTCGGGGCATGGGATAGGTGTCAGTGGTGGTTCTGTCGTTGAGTCTATGGTAGTCAACGCAGAACCGGGTAGTTCCGTTCTTTTTGGGTACTAACACTACCGGGGAGGCCCAGGGACTGTTGGACAGTTCAATGACACTGAGGTCCAACATTCCCCGGAGCTCCCAGTGCATACTGTCCCTGACAGCCTCTGGGACCCTGTAGGCAGCCTGCCGCAGGGGGGTCTGTCCCGGGGTCTGCATCCGGTGGATGGCTGTGGTGGTAAACCCAGGGACAGTAGAGAACATGTCACTTCTTTGTTTTAAGAGTCGCCGAACCTGCCTTTTCTGTCCGGGATATAACCTATCGTCTAGGGATATGTCATCTACCCACTGGGGGGTGTCAGTAGGTCCGGGAAGCTCTGGCATTGGAAGACTTTCAGAGTGCTCCACTGCCGGCGCACACACATAGTGGCCACATCTCTGGGTCTCTCTATGTATGCCTTTAACATGTTCACATGAAAGGTACGACGGATCCTTTCCTCTGAACACTTCGCTACCAGGTATGTGGTGTTGTTCAGTTGTTCCACAAACCGGGAAGGTCCTTGACAAGAGGCCTGCAGTTTGTCGGTTTTGACAGGCTTCAGAGCAAGGACCTTCTGTCCCACAATCAGGGTTCGGGTATGGGCATTGCGATCGTACCATCGCTTCTGCCTGTGCTGAGAGGCTTGAAGGTTCTCGCGTACCTGGGCAGCCAGGTCCTTCAGCTGGTCCCTGAGCTGGAGTATGTACTCCACAACAGAGTGCTCTTCCCCCCCCGGTGGCTCCCTCCCAGTAGGCTCGTACCAAATCTAGTGGGCCCCTAACCTTTCGACCATATAGAAGTTCAAAGGGGGAAAAAACGGTGGATTCCTGAGGCACCTCTCAATATGTAAAGAGGAGGTGCAGCAGGAATCTCTCCCAGTCCTTGTGAGTGGCTGAGAACGTCCAAAGCAGTTGCTTTAGGGTCCTGTTAAACCTCTCACACAGCCCATTCATCTGGGGATGGTAAGGGGCGCTGTGCAGGGGTTTAATCCCAGAGTTGTTGAGTGATTTCTGCAGTGAACTGCGTTCCCTGATCGGAAACCTACCCTGGTGAATATCCGGAGCATTGCATCTGCTATGGTCTCCACCTTGATATTGGCCAAGGGGATTGCCTCGGGGTATCAGGTGGCAATGTCCAGCACTGTAAGGATGTATTTCTTCCCTGAGGGGCTGGGCCAGGCTAATGGCCCCACAATGTCTACTGCCACTCGGCTAAAGGGTTCCTCAATAATGGGCAGGGGATGGAGGGGGGCTTTCATATGGTCACCCATCTTTCCTACCTTCTGGCAAACCTCACAGGATTTACAGTATTCCTTAATATCGGCTGTAATGCCTGGCCAGAAGAAGGTTTGAGTCAAGCAGTGGTGGGTCCTTTGCTTTTCTAAGTGGCCGGCTAAGGGGATGTCATGCCCTATGTTCAGTAGGTTGGACCGAAACTTCTTCGGTATGACCAGCTGGTGTTTAGGCACCGGTCCTTTTCTTCTCTTGAGATCCAGTACAGGAGCTCCAGTACAGTAGCTCTCCCTCCCACTGGAACCGTTCGTCTCCGGGGCCCTGGGCGTCAGCACCTACTCGGTCTCAGTAATGGGCTAGGGTCGGGTCGCTCAAGGTTTCATAGGTGAAGTCAGAGGGGGTCGTCCAGGAGGGGGTGTCAGTAAGTTTGGGGTTAGTGGGGACAGGCAGTCGGGGAAAGGTAGGAGTCGGGGTGGTAGGTCTTACCTGGGTCCCCAGAGTTGGTGAGGTGGCTTGGCATCTGGCCTGCTGGCGGGTAGTCACTGGGCATGTATCCGGAGAGTCATCCCCCACAAAGGTGGACACAAGGTGGCAGAGGTCATTTCCCAGCAGGACCTCGGCAGGGATGTGGTGCATAACACCCACTTCTACATTGTGGGAGTCGGTTTTCCAGTCCAAATGGACCCAGGCTGTAGGAATCCTGAGGACCTCACCTCCCGCTACCCCCACAACTAGGGTGTGCCCAGTGCAGCCTGAGGGGGGAACGAGGTGAGGTTGGATCAATGAAACGGTGGCCCCTGTATCTCTCATTCCTTGAGCCGCCTGCCCGTTGACCCAGACAACTTGCCGGTGTTGTTGTCGGTTGTCTTGGTCCATTGAGCTGACATGGTGTAAGACACCCACTTCTTCTCCTGTCCACTCAGCATAGGGGTAAGAGCTCACTTTATGGGCACAATGGGCAGCAGCCTGATAGGTGCGGGATTGAGGAGACCCCCATGAGGTTGAGGCAGGGTCCTTGGCGGCTGGGCTGGGGGTTTTGTTGTCTGGCTGGGCAGTTCCGTATAACATGTCTGGGGTGTCCACACCCATAACACCCCCGGGGATTGCTGCTCCCAGCCGGGTAAACAGGGGCGGCCGGGTCTGTGGCTGCTGAAAGACCATCGGGGTTCGAGCTGGGGCTGGAGCGGAGCGGGTTGCTGGTCTGGGATCTTTGGCTGCCTGGCGCCGGGCATCCACATACTGATCGGCCAGGGTGGCAGCTTGGTCAGCTGTTCTGGGTCCCTTGTCTTTTACCCAGTCCCTTATCTCTGCTGGGGTGCGGTTGTAGAACTGCTTTGTCTAGGGTGGTGATGTGGCGCACAGTAACCCAGGAGTTCAAGGATCTAGCTAAGCAGTGGGCAAACTCGGTATACGGCTGCTCCTCTTGTCTTTGTAGTCCCCTGAATTTTAGCCAGTGAGCCTCCGGGGTGAGTCCATACCGAGCGAGGATGCGCTCCTTCACCCGGTCATAGTTTGCCTTGATCTTTGGAAGGGACAGTGTGGAAAGCCTCCAGGGCCCTACCGGATAGTTTCCCAATTAAGATAGTAACCCTATCAGCATTAGAGACCCCATGCATCCGGCACTGGTTCTCGAACAGCTGTAGGTAGCAGTCGATATCCTCACTCCCATCATCCTGGAAGGTTCAGAAAGCCTCATGAGGTAGTTTCTTGGGCCGGGAAGGGGGGTCCAGGGGATCCGGTATGACCCACCCCTATAGACTTCTGAAGCTCCAACATGTGTATCTTGTTGGCATCAGTCACTATCCGAGTAATGATCTCCATGGGGGGGGTTAGGTCCATAGAGAGCCAGTTACCACTTTACCTGCCGCTGCTTGTCGGATGTCGTAGTCCCTTGAGTGGAGGCTGTACTGGGCTGTCCTCCCCTTTGGTAGCTGTCTGACCCACCAGCCTGTTCGCTAGTGGATCGTCTATGAGCACTGCCTTTGTCTTGTTGCCGGTGACTTTCCCTCTAGTCTGCAGCAACGTTCTCAATTCTTCCTTCCGGAGCCCACAGTACTGGTTTGGACGTTCCAGGTAGATGGAAGCAACCCACCGCTTCCAACCAATGTGACAGACTCCCCGCTACCCCGACTGGGTAGCGCCATCGACCGGGTCCTTCCTCTGCCTGGAAAAAGTAGCTATGTAGCTCAGGAAAGTGATTCTAGCAGGAGCCCACCCAAATAAATAGACAGACTAGCATTCAGGTGAAAAATAGAACTGATTTTATTGAAAACACACACTCCTTTTATACAGACAGCTCATCTTGATATGACAGGGAGACAATGCCACAGTTTTCCCACCCCTCCAGACTGACCAGCGCCTCTATAGAAACCATAGTCCCACAGAATCCCAGGACACAGTGGTGACGGTTTTGGGGTGATCCTGGGGGAGCGGCGGCACTTCCCGGATGTCATTTGAAAGCTCTCAGTCCCCAGATGCTGCAGTCCAAAAAGCGTGATTCGTTATTGGGGACCGGA
Source organism: Bombina bombina (assembly GCF_027579735.1). NCBI lineage: Eukaryota > Metazoa > Chordata > Amphibia > Anura > Bombinatoridae > Bombina > Bombina bombina. Next base: position 647,948,159 of record NC_069503.1, read on the forward strand.
GATACAGCCCATTGAATGTATGGGGGTAGGGGTGTACAAAACCCCTGGTTCCCAAAAGCAGCTTCCCTCCGGTAATTCCCCCACCTCTTGTCCTCCCTAGGGGCTACTAATTCCCAAAAGAGCGGAGCTCTGGGGCACATGGTTGCTGGAGCGACCAGGGGTAAATTTAGCGGGTGTCCTGCTGTCCTGTGGCCGACCAGGAGTTCCAGGAGCCTGGACAGCCTGAGAGGAGTTAGGTGGGTTTCCATGGTGAGGCGGCCAACCAGGAGTTCCAGGGGCCTGGCCAGCCTAGGAGGGTTTTCCTTGTCATACACCAGCTTTTCACAAGACAAGCAAACCAAAGCTTCCAGGGTCAGTTGTTGCTCTGAGGAGCCCAAAACCACTGAGAAACAGCTGGGGTGAAGCCTATAGGGGGGCAAGGGTTTATCCCCTGCAGCCCAGTATCTGTGACACCCCGGAACAGTCTTACCCAATTTATTGGAACTCTGGATCTTTGGGGTTCTAGGTCTTTCTTTCCTGGTTGGGAATTTGTAGAAACTCTCCGGCAGTCAAATAGTGTTCCACCAGGGCAACTAGACCATCAGCAGTTTTAAGTTCACTCTGGCTGACCCACTGTCACAGGGAAACAGGCAATACTTGCAGGAACCAGTCCATCATGAGCTGTTCCACAATGTGACTAGCTGAGTTGACCTCTGGCTGTAGCCATTTCCTGGCAAGATGTATCAAGTCAAACATCTGTGACCGCACGGCTTTATCCTGACTGTAAGTCCAGTAGTGAAATAGTTGGACCCTCACTGCTGTCGTTACTCCCAGGTGGGCCAAGATGTCTGTTTTTAGCTTTTTACAGTCACTGGCCTGCTCAGGCTCCAAATCATAATATGCCTTCTGAGGTTCTCCACTCATAAATGTCGCAAGGAGGCTTGCCCATTCAGACGCAGGACACCCTTCTCTTTTGGCTGTCCTTTCAAAAGCCATTAGGTAAGCCTCCACATCATCTGTATCCACCATCTTTTGCAAATAGTTACTCACTCTCAGTCTTAGAACTGTGTGGTATTTCTGCAGCACACCTGCCCAGTCTTTCAGATAGGCCTTGAATCTCCTGCTGCATGTGTTAATACCAGTTGTAGTACTGCAATATTTTCTTGCTGGCTATCAGTAGCTTGCTGCTGTGTGGCAGTGGCCTGTTGCTGTGAGGATGTAGCCTGTAGTAAAACCTTTACAACATTTTAAGTGTGATATTGTTTCTTTAACAGACTATCAGTGTGTTCGTCTGCTGCCTCCACCATATGTGGCCTTGGATCTTGGAAACACACATTCCTCAAAGCTGGAAACACCATACAAGGTTGTAGCTTTATAAAATACAGTCTGTTTATTATCAGGTCTGGCAAAAACAGGCAAAATAAACATAAACAAAACAAAAGAGGCTTGCTCCACTGAGCACTTACTAACAAGTACAACTGTATGCACTAAGTAGCTTTTCACAAAAGTAATAATGCACATACCTTTCAAACTTTGTTTGTCCTTTAGAGATAATTCCTCTCAGTCTCTCAGGAGAGTGTTTGCAGTTTCCCTTAATTTTTTTTAATTTTTTTTACTGCTGGCAAAATCTACCTCTCAACCCCTGACTGGCGATTTTATTAGCACCTGCTGTCAATTACCACATGCAGATGAGTAGCTAGCTGAGTCAGACATAATTCCTGGACTGGACTTTTTGACTTTTTGACCTGCAAACTGCAGGGTGGAGCACTGGCCCGCCCTACTCTCCAAATGCTCCACCCCAGGGACCCAGACATAAATCACATATTTTCTCTATGTGGTAAACAACCATAACAATTCTCCCTGGGGTTGTCAGACCATACTCCGCACTAAAGCACTTTTGAGGGAATATAGACACCTTCCATTACTATTACTTAGGTTCTGTAACAATATATACATTCTTTTTTTACACTAACTATAATTATTAATAATTGTTATTAATATTTTTAAACCATTTACATGTCATATCTACATAATGTGCCTTAAGATAACTAATTCTTTATGTGCCCCAACCAGACAACCCGTTAGACCTACAGTGCGCAACCCGAAGCGTGTTACACATACAGTATATTATATTCCAATGTTCTAGACAGCATTTTTTTTTATTTTTATGTTTAAATATATATATATATTTATATATTTAAATGTATATATATATATACACACCGTACTGTGCAAAAGTTTTAGGCCACCATTAGATATGTTGTTTAAGCAATGGTATAATGACCATATATAATTTTTCTCAGTCTCTTTATTATAATAAAACCCCAAAAATACAGGATATTTGTATGCATTATTAAAACACAGAAACAAATCTGAGAACAAAATACTTCTATAGCATGAACCTGGCTCTCATAAACCTAATTGGATTGGACACCCCTTTATTTATCCTCATATTTTATGTCAAAATGCCTGCTGTGAAAAGGTCTATTATACCAGGTTTGTGCAAGACAGCATTACATACACATGTGGTATGAGTTTAGTTAATTGGAAGCTTGCTAATAAGAACAAATTTCAATCATATCATTCCATTCAAAATGCCAAAGATCACAGAATTTGACAGTTATAAAATCACACTTTTGCATCAGCAAGGCCACTCTAAAGGGGAAATCAGCAAACAAACTGGATACTCAAGATGTGGTATTCGAGCTGTTATAAGGAAATTTAAGAATTAGGAGAGGACTGGAAGGCCAAAAAAACTTTCAAAATCTGATGAAAAAATTCTCAGAGTTTCTTCTTTGGAAGAAGTCCAGCAAGAACCTTGCTCAGCATCTAGCAGCTTCATCGGAATGCCAAGTTAACCCTTCTACATTTGATCAGAAATGGTCTTTGTGGAAGGGTAGCAGCCAAGAAAGCACTTTTTTGGAAGGGGAACAGTGTGAAAAGACTAACATATGCTAAAGCTCACAAATATTGAAATGAAAATCAGTGGAAAAGAATATTATGTAGTAACAAATCCAAGTTTAAAATGTTTGGGTCCAGTCTTTGAAAATGTGAGAAGAAGAGTTGGAGAGAGATGGAGGAATGAGTGCTTGCGGCCTTTATAAAAACATGGTGGAGGGTCTGTCATGGTTTGGAGCTGCAGTTCTGCCAGTTGTCATGCCGATATTGTCCGAATTGATGAGATCATGAATGCTGCAAAGTACAGACATGTTTTAATTCATCATTCCATTCCTTCTGGAAAGTGCCTGATTGGGAATGGTTTTATTTTTCAGCATAATGATACCAAGCACACTGCTAATGCAGTGAATTCATATTTGGAGAGAAAAACAACGGATAAAACACTTACAGTCATGGACTGGCCTCCAAAAAGCCCAGACCTGAATATTATAAAGGCAGTATAGGATCACCTGGACAGAAAAAGAAATAAAAAGACAACCTACATATAAAGAAGATCTCTGGGAAGTGCTGAAAGAAGCCTGGAATAATATACCAGAAGATTACTTCAGAAAACTTCAGGACAGTCTCCCCAAAAGAGTTTAAGATGTGCTTAGTGCCAAGGGAGGTCACACTAAATACTGCATATCATAATATTATGATCAACAGAAATGCAGAGCTGAATGACCAATAGAACACAGCTATTCAAGACTATATTACATACTCATCAAAGAGGAAGCAGGGACCATTATCCTTTTGTATGAAACTGCTGACATATATGGCATTCTGGTGAACGTCTATGAACAACAGGACAGGAAAGTAAGGGGTTAATATAGCACTCACTCTCACTCTAAGTGAAGATATAAAGTAAAACCATTCATACTTTATTAATCAAAAGTTAAAACCAGGATAAACATCCCTGATAGATAAGTTAAACTACCCACAACCACCTATCTAACAATATAAAAGCAAGGAGGGCCCCCCTAACACTCCTCTGTTTCCTGGCCGATAACTGGAAACATCGGCATCAGGTGGCTGGAGTGATAGGATAAGCCAGAAAAGAATGTGCTGTACAAACGCGTTTCGGCTATGTATAAGCCTTTATCAATGTTTCACATTCATTGCTTGAAAGAGTAAGCCGAGGCTCCGATGTTCAGTGCTTAATATATCTCCAAAACACCGGTTGGCAGCCAATCCAGAGCGTGTTGCAAATTCCACCTCCAGTTCCTCCAATCGGTTACGGGCTTGATTCACGCCCATAGGAAAGTATCCTGCCGATTGGAACATGGCCACACGCATTGTCATTGGTGCAATATCGTGCTTTGTTTATTATGCATAAACTGCTGCATTGAGCCTCAATATATATAACCCGTGAGCATTATTAGGTTAATCCATGTTTACGTTATCTTTACCGAACTGATGCTATGTCACTATATGTAACTTTGTGGAGAAATAAAAATAAAAAGCAGAAAAATAATAATATCTCTTTGCAGATTTGTCTTGTTATATAGTTTGCGGGCAAAAAATACTCTGTGGTCAGAATTGTAATACAAACACAGAGACGTGCATCCATGCATAATTAATCCCAGCAATGAGTATCAATACGATCAAACATACTATCCTGTGCCGACCTAAATGCGTGACAGAATCATTATAATGGACCATACCACAAGCACATTTGTCAAATGTAGTTTTTATTTTCCACTCAAAGGGATAATACTTATACACTACCCCCGAGATTGAAAATATTTCAGTCAGTTCTACGTAAAATGGTGGATAGAATATTTTAATCTCTTATCGCTTTTTACTGATCACCTCCATATTAAGCACATCGGTAAATCAACATCAGTATATTTCAAATAATGGATATGTATAGGTCAAAATTTATTTAGGACGTGGAAAAAAGTGTAAGATTGAAGTGTATACAAAACCAACCACTACCCCAACCACGACCTAATAGAAGCTACTATCTTGCTTCTTAAACTAGGTCTATTGATAGGGTTACATAAATCTTATAAGACTGGTATGTTGTATATACATATAACTTCTTAAAGACATATCCCACCCCTATTCTAAGGTACTATTTATGCAGTTACATGTAGATTATCCTATAGGATTTAAGAAAATGTATAAAACCAAACAGAATCCTCAGATGAAATAACTGTTTATGGTCTTACATTTCATATTAATACATATATCATGTCTTGTACGGTGTCACTAATTTAATAGAATAGTACCAAGAAATCATCAGTTGTAAAATACAGAATCTGGACCGATAGTCGTGTGTAGTATCATGGGCCTATCATAGAACAGAAATTATATATATGATGATTATTATTGTTAAATATGACCTGTAAATGCTATTGGTTATATTAGATATACACCCAGTAATTGTTGAATTCATTCATGCCATTGGGTATGACCGTGTTCAGATTAAAGACCCATTTAGTTTCCATTTTGAGGAGTCTTTGTTCAGTATCCCCCCCCCCCTTATTCCTGGTTTTAGTTTTTCAAGACCCCAACATTTCATTACATTGGTATTCCCATTATGTGATTGCAGAAAGTGTTTAGCCACACTAGTGATTTGTTTTTTCTTTTCCACATCTTTTTGGGCTGTCCTAATATTACTTAGATGCTCGGTCATGCGTGTGCCAAGGCAACTTGTAGTCATACCAACGTATACTAAGTTGCAACTGCAAGATAGACAGTAAATCACGTTAGTACTCTGACAATTGATGTGTTCTTTAATGGCCCACGTTTTACCAAATCTATCCACTATAGATTGTTTTTTTACCATATGTTGCCACACTTTGCAGTGCCCACACACAATAGACCCTTTATATTCAGGACTTCTCTTAGCATTTCTATCATAGTGACTGTTAACCAACTTGTCACTAAGGTTGTTAGCTCTCCTATATGTTATTAAGGGCCTATTGGGTAACAATGGTTTCAATAGGGTGTCTTGGGTAAGGACATGCCAATGTGTTTGTAAAATGTTTGTGATCTCATTACTTACTGGTGAGTAGGTGGTAATAAACCTGAGGGGGGTGTCATTCTGGTGAACGTCTATTTAGAAAGTATGAAATTTAGAATCAATTTTTAAGTATAAACTTTAAAAGGTGTTTTATTGTTTTGGCATTTAACTAGTCACATACATATTTTACTGCAAGGTTTTGACATTTAAGTGAGAGGGTAATTATTAGCATCAATGAAAGATTCTCTTAATCAAAATTTGTCATCGTTTTCATCAAAAGGATATAAAAGTAAAAATTAGCATTCAGTAAAAAAAAAAAATTCCAGTTGACTTTTAGCTCCTACTGAGCATGTGAAAGATTTCACTGTACTAAAGCTGACATGGCTGAATATATATATATACATGAAACTTAGCATACTGGTAGATTTTAGTACTTTTGCATTTTGGTAGTGTGAATCAAGAGAATTAATTGGCAACAAAAACTTACATTAAAGCCAGGTTTAAAATTTTTGTCAAACGTTTAAAATTAAGAAAATTCCTAGCTTAAATTGCCCTCACTCCCCTTTTGGAGCTTTAAATGACATCACACATGACATTGTTTGTGACATCATTATTGACATTAGCAGTGAAAACTATATACATGTGTGTATAGAGTTTGTGGAGAAATATTTATTTAAAATAACACACTTAAAAATTATTATACAAACACATGTACACATACACACACAACGAAACACACACACACACACACACATATATATATATATATATATATATATATATATATATATATATATATAGACATTTGTATTTTTGTATGTCTGAGGAAGAGGCTAAACCCCCGAAAAAGTTCACATATTTGTAATAAACTTTTCAAAAGTCCTGGAGAGTGCACTCCTTCCTTTTATATATATATATATATATATATATATATAAAATCAATTTTTTTAAATAATATATTTAATTACTGCAAACCAATTAGGAATGCAATTAAATTGTTGGTAAATCCTAGCATTTTCTAAATGCTAGGATTTACTGTTACTAAAAATAAAGGGGCTTCAGGCTTCCCACAGCAGAACTCTATTTTTCCAACGAGGTGACGTTTCCAACTCCACCAGCCAATAGATGTGCGGCCCAGTTGATATTATGCTGTATGACATCCCCTCATTGATAAAATATCATTCTGTAAATTCAGAAATATTTAGTAATCTCTTCACTAAAAAGAACTAAAAAGCAGATGTATAAAAAAGGGGGTCCCTTTCTCCTCAAAATGTACTAGCAAAATATAAAGTAAACCCTCACATAAAGTGTTGACCACTTAATACCACTGCACAGAATAAACTGCTTAAATTAGTTACTAAATAGACAGATACAATACTTCAATATGAACAAAGCTTGACAAAGGCCCTAGGCCGGCTGAAACGCGTTGCTCTAAATTCCGTAGTTTGAAGATCTGAAATTGTTTTGATATGCCAGTAAGATTTGTTTGCTGACAGACCTGGGAGATGTCTAACTTATGATAATATCAAGTATGGAGGAGCTGCCGACGAGAGGGGTTGATTCACACCTGCTTCTGAGAAATTTCCCGGTGTAAGTAAAAGTGTATACCTTACGTTTTGGTTCTCTTTCTGTCTTGTTGATTGGAATCTTTCTGTATTCCAGATACCTGGGTGTCCACTTCAAGTGGCATTAGCGTGGAATCCTTTGTCTATTTGAATATCTGGTGTCATCGGATCAATTCCATTATATTTAATTGAGTTTTTTTAACTATTGTATTTAATACTGTTTTTTAAGCTATGTTTTCATACTGCACTTATCTTGTTTCATATACACCTGATCAATGTATATTGTCTAAGTAGTGCTATTGTGTGCTATATGTTCACTTCTATGTGTTATAAAATATCATTCTGCTGTGGTCGGCCTGAGGCACTAAGCATGTCATATGCTGCAAGCAAATAAAGGAACTTTCATCATGAAGTATTTTACTTTAAGCCTAATACAGTAACTAGAAAAACAACGTAGCATTTTATGAAATATGGAAAAATACAGGTTGTTTATATCAATCTGAATGCCCATAAACATTTCCTTTAAAATATAAATTGCTAATGCAAGAAAAGTGTAGAGTTTAAAGAGGATGCATTGATTTTCTAGGACTATTTCACAACAATGAGCGATCAATGTAAAAATATTGAACAAACTCTGAGGTGGTAAATTATGTCTTAGAAATAAAAAAATAAAAGTTTAACATGAGTTTATGGTGCGTCTAATGTTGTTCTCAGTATGCTTTAACTGATTTTATTGATGCACTTTAAGTCACTTTCCAAAGTGGTTTTCTACAAAAATAGGAATGGAACAAACGTGACAAGTTCCAAATACATTCTAACCATCTTTTCAGATTAAAGCTTTCTATGCAGTAGAGTACGTTTACAATAACTTGACATTTTTTTCTGAAGTTTTTTTTTTATCTAAGCTTTTTTTGTCTGAAAAAGTTTAGGATAGCAGTATTTAAAATAGAATTAAATCATTTTGGATTTCAAACAGTGCAAAATACTTGGTTTCCCATGTTTTACTGCGATAATGAAAAATTTGAAGTAAATGGTTGTATAATTGGGTTGAATCAGTGGTTTCTTTAATTCTGAATGACATTGTTTCCATAACATTTATCATAAGCTTGGGCTACATTTATGTAACCTTTACAGCTCTGTAAATGCACTTGTTCTAATCATGAAGCTTAATAAAATGTTCTAGTCAACTGCTTTATAGCATGGCTTTGCATTTAATTATAGAGGGCTCTTATTATGCATGGCTAAAAGACTGTAAACGAGCTCTCCTATGACTGTCTGACAATGTTCCTACAAAAACTGTAAGTGACAATAGAATTAAAATCACCCAAAATAAGAAAGAAAGGGAAAAAAACATTGCCTACACAAAATTAAGGTTAGCTGAGCATTATTGTCTATTATGTCATTAAAAAAAAAATCAGTTTTGAATTTTTTTTAATAGTCTTTTAAGATGTTACTTAGGAACTACAAAGTATTGTTATTGATGTATTGAAGAAGAGATCATTAAAGCTGAAACAGATTTAAAAAAAATATATTTCAAACAAATGCCTTCAACAAAATAAAGGCAATTTAAACTCATAATAATCCCAACATTTGCAGCATATGATGTGATTATGATATGATTGGTAATTGTTGTTGACATTATTATAATAAAACACATATATTTATAAACTTGCAATTAAATATAGATAGACATACAGACTGACAGATGATAGATAGATAGATGATAGATAGATAGCCGTATGAGCCTGTGAAAGAGTCAGCCGGGGCATGTAAGACATTCCCAGCATGTGCTGGGAATCAGGAGCTTAATCCTTGTGAGTGTATTTTATCTATTTTCTTCTTAATTCTTAAATCATATACGGCAAGATTACAAGTTATGCGCTAAACCGGGTGCGTAAACAATGCAAATAAAATGAGCGGTATTGCACTCTCCATAGCGCTGCCATTACAAGTTACTGAAAAACCTTCTTTTTTTGTGCAGTATATTGCGTTAAGCTCCATACTGCACAAAACCCAAGGCCTAATTTTACGTGCTTGTGCACGCTTTCCCCCATAGACATCAATGGTGAAAAAGTGTTCCAAAAAACTAACACTCGCAGTCGCGGAATGGAGATCGCTATAACGCAATCCCCATTGATGTCTATGGGGAAAAGAAAGTTACGCTAAAACCTAACACCCTAACATAAACCCCTAGTCTAAATACCACAAATTGCCAACACTAATTAAAATTATTAACACCTAATCCGCTGCACACCTGCATTGCTAACACCTAAATAAACCTATTAACCCCTAAATCCCTGCCACCCGACATCGCTGACACTAAATAAACATATTAACACCTAAACCGCTGCCCCCACATTGCAAATCACTAAATTATACTATTAACCCCAAAACCTAACACCCCCTAACTTTAAATAAAATTTACAATATAACTATCTTTAAAATAAATAAAAACCTGTGAAATAAAAAAAAATAAGATTGAACTATAAATAAACCTAACATAACTATTTTAATAAAATAAAATAAACTACAAATAAAAAAAATCTAAATTACAAGATTAAAATAACCTCAAACTACCAAAACATTTTTTTTTTTAAAAGAACCTTACACAAAAAAAAATCGAACATTGCCAAAAGAAACCCAAACACTAAAATTAATAAAAAAACACGAAGATTACAAAAATAATAAACTAAATCATCCAAAATAATAAAAATTACACCTAATCTATTAGCCCTATAAATATAAAAAAGCCCCCCCCAAAATAAAAACACCCCCTAACCTAACAAAAAACTATCAATAGCCCTTAAAAGGGCCTTTTGTAGGGCATTGCCCTAAGTTAAACAGATAGTTTACATTAAAAAATTACAAAGTCAGGGGGCGGAGCCTGTAGCTGATGCGACAAGACGTGTTTGTGGAGAGCTCTTGGACTATATTTGATTACAAAAGGTTTTTTTACTAAATCTAACACAGTATTCCCTACTGTTCCAAGGCGTCCAGACTAGAGAAACTCTAGAGAAGTCTAGGGGTTCATAACATCAAACCGGACCTGCCTATGTTCTTCAGCTCAACTACACAGAGGCAGCCCCGAGGCCCATACCGAATGCCTGATCCTCTGTGCTGTTGGGGCTGCCCGCATTATTAACCCCCCCCAGGAGTTCTTGATTCTGGGTTACTAAGCCAGATATTTAACGCTGGCCCTACTTCTAACTAATGAGACAATGGAAGAGTTCCAGTGCGCATTCCAGCGGATTCTACTGGACTTTGAGCAAAAGTTCTGTGCTACACTAAAAGAGGCATTTCAACCCCAGCTCACTTCTGACTATGGAGATGAAGAGAGAGTTGACTCCATGCTTCCAAAGACGGATACCGAAATATGCCCTGCCTTGGGCCGGGACCAGAGAGCCTCTGACCTAGTGCTCCGGCCGCAACCTGTCTCCTCTGAGAAGCCAGACACTGAAGCTGAGCGTTGACTAGCTGTACCGGCAATTAAAGTGTCTGACCATTTTGACGATATCTATCATCTCAATAGAAACCAAACGGGGAAGCTTTTCCAAACCTTAACAACTCCCCAAAGTGCAGATATGGTAGCCGCGAGAGAACCGTCTGATAATTCGAAGCGGCTGGCCGATCTGAAGTGGAGAGCTGTACTAACGGGCTGCACTGAGAGCTACGGGATTAAATGTATGAGAGGAGAGATGCCGCAACTGACTCCAGCTAACAGCCTGAATCCCCAGAGGCCCGTGTTATCCGAGGTTGCTGAGGTGCCTGCCCTCGGTTTTTTCAGCACAGGTTTTGAGATTGAACATACCCAGGACCTCTTCACTTGTATAGAGATCACAAATGTGACACGTAAATCAATCATCCTGACAGGAGAAGGTCTATGGGCCGATAGACAGATCGTGGAGGCTTACCAGACTGTGAAAGCGCCAGGGTATGGCGCTTGTACAAGTTCCCACAGGTACTATCCCCGATCCGGCATAGGATGACTGTCGTTTGTCATACAGACATTTGCGGTATTAAACAGAGCAACTGCGTTGGCGGCTTAGAGCTCGTTTACCGTCTAAAGACAATTATCAGATATGCAACTTGAAATATTGTTATTGCCTTAATATCTTGCAGCTACACCGGGTTCACTAGTTTGCACATTTAACTCACGCAGCACTGGAGCCTCAGGTTTGAGAGACACTGTTCTGCCTACTTTTTCATGTTTGCTAACGAATATGGCTACATAGCACCTTCCTATGTCTCATATCAAAGTTGTTTAATTACGATTGTGTATATAGTTTAACCTCCCTTATGGTAACCCACTAAAATCAAAGACAGATTGATAGTACAGTTTATATAAGCAGCTGCTAATAGGAAAAAGCAATGTCAACCTATCTTAATAACTTCTGCAATTGCTGATAATCGTTGGGCATAAGTTGCTGCTTATGTTAAAGTTTGCCTGGCTCTATGAAGAGTTATATTTGCAGGCCGCTGTATACCTTACTGATTATATATGTAATCAGGGGCGGACTGACAAGTCGGGCAAATCGGCCCTTGCCCGAGGGCCCTTCATCTAGGGGGGCCCCATCATCCCCATGCATCATACTGTGCAGATTTATGATTTAAATGTAATTTCCCCCCCCAGCTTTTTGGTTGTATATTTGTACTGGTGGCGGGCCCTCTAAGGTGTGCGGCCGTATTAGTGCAGCCCTGACCTAGCATATAAATTTATCAGCATGGTCGTGGCTGGAGCAAGGAGACTTGGAG